>NC_139536.1:108719136-108857997 GCF_965153285.1 Podarcis tiliguerta
ACAAAACCCATCTGTTTTCACCGAAAAAGCTTTCAGGGGCTCGTTTGCATCAGTTTGGCACCATTTTTGAGTGAATTGCAGAACGTCATATTTTTGCTGAAATTGTGACCGCGCGGCTTAGGGATTTTTTCAAAAAAAGTTGTTCAGACGTCGAGGGCTAATTCTGTTTCCCATGATAAAAACCCACCTGTTTCCACCGAAAAAGCTTTCAGGGGATCGCTTGCAGCAGTTTGGCACCATTTTTGAGTGAATTGCAGAACGTCAGATTTTTGCTGAAATTGTGACCGCGCGGCTTAGGGATTTTTTCAAAAAAAGTTGTTCAGACGTCAAGGGCTAATTCTGTTTCCCATGATAAAAACCCATCTGTTTCCACCGAAAAAGCTTTCAGGGGATCGCTTGCAACAGTTTGGCACCATTTTCGAGTGAATTGCAGAACGTCAGATTTTTGCTGAAATTGTGACCGCGCGGCTTAGGGATTTTTTCAAAAAAAGTTGTTCAGACGTCGAGGGCTAATTCTGTTTCCCATGAACAAAACCCATCTGTTTTCACCGAAAAAGCTTTCAGGGGCTCGTTTGCATCAGTTTGGCACCATTTTTGAGTGAATTGCAGAACGTCATATTTTTGCTGAAATTGTGACCGCGCGGCTTAGGGATTTTTTCAAAAAAAGTTGTTCAGACGTCGAGGGCTAATTCTGTTTCCCATGATAAAAACCCACCTGTTTCCACCGAAAAAGCTTTCAGGGGATCACTTGCAGCAGTTTGGCACCATTTTTGAGTGAATTGCAGAACGTCAGATTTTTGCTGAAATTGTGACCGCGCGGCTTAGGGATTTTTCAAAAAACTTGTTCAGACGTCGAGGGCTAATTCTGTTTCCCATGATAAAAACCCATCTGTTTCCCCCCGAAAAAGCTTTCAGGGGATCGCTTGCAACAGTTTGGCACCATTTTTGAGTGAATTGCAGAACGTCAGATTTTTGCTGAAATTGTGACCGCGCGGCTTAGGGATTTTTTCAAAAAAAGTTGTTCAGACGTCGAGGGCTAATTCTGTTTCCCATGATCAAAACCCATCTGTTTCCACCGAAAAGGCTTTCAGGGGATCGCTTGCAACAGTTTGGCACCATTTTTGAGTGAATTGCAGAACGTCAGATTTTTGCTGAAATTGTGACCGCGCGGCTTAGGGATTTTTTCAAAAAAAGTTGGTCAGACGTCGAGGGCTAATTCTGTTTCCCATGATAAAAACCCATCTGTTTCCACCGAAAAAGCTTTCAGGGGATCGCTTGCAACAGTTTGGCACCATTTTTGAGTGAATTGCAGAACGTCAGATTTTGCTGAAATTGTGACTGCGCGGCTTAGGGATTTTTTCAAAAAAAGGTGTTCAGACGTCGAGGGCTAATTCTGTTTCCCATGATCAAAACCCATCTGTTTCCACCGAAAAAGCTTTCAGGGGATCGCTTGCAACAGTTTGGCACCATTTTTGAGTGAATTGCAGAACGTCAGATTTTTGCTGAAATTGTGACCGCGCGGCTTAGGGATTTTTTCAAAAAAGTTGTTCAGACGTCAAGGGCTAATTCTGTTTCCCATGATAAAAACCCATCTGTTTCCACCGAAAAAGCTTTCAGGGGATCGCTTGCAACAGTTTGGCACCATTTTTGAGTGAATTGCAGACGTCAGATTTTTGCTGAAATTGTGACCGCGCGGCTTAGGGATTTTTTCAAAAAAGGTTGTTCGGACGTCGAGGGCTAATTCTGTTTCCCATGATAAAAACCCATCTGTTTTCACCGAAAAAGCTTTCAGGGGCTCGTTTGCATCAGTTTGGCACCATATTTGAGTGAATTGCAGAAGGTCAGATTTTTGCTGAAATTGTGACCGCGCGGCTTAGAGATTTTTTCAAAAAAAGTTCTTCAGACGTCGAGGGCTAATTCTGTTTCCCATGAACAAAACCCATCTGTTTTCACCGAAAAAGCTTTCAGGGGCTCGTATGCATTAGTTTGGCACCATTTTTGAGTGAATTGCAGAACGTCATATTTTTGCTGAAATTGTGACCGCGCGGCTTAGGGATTTTTTCAAAAAAAGTTGTTCAGACGTCGAGGGCTAATTCTGTTTCCCATGATAAAAACCCACCTGTTTCCACCGAAAAAGCTTTCAGGGGATCACTTGCAGCAGTTTGGCACCATTTTTGAGTGAATTGCAGAACGTCAGATTTTTGCTGAAATTGTGACCGCGCGGCTTAGGGATTTTTCAAAAAAACTTGTTCAGACGTCGAGGGCTAATTCTGTTTCCCATGATAAAAACCCATCTGTTTCCCCCCGAAAAAGCTTTCAGGGGATCGCTTGCAACAGTTTGGCACCATTTTTGAGTGAATTGCAGAACGTCAGATTTTTGCTGAAATTGTGACCGCGCGGCTTAGGGATTTTTTCAAAAAAAGTTGTTCAGACGTCGAGGGCTAATTCTGTTTCCCATGATCAAAACCCATCTGTTTCCACCGAAAAGGCTTTCAGGGGATCGCTTGCAACAGTTTGGCACCATTTTTGAGTGAATTGCAGAACGTCAGATTTTTGCTGAAATTGTGACCGCGCGGCTTAGGGATTTTTTCAAAAAAAGTTGGTCAGACGTCGAGGGCTAATTCTGTTTCCCATGATAAAAACCCATCTGTTTCCACCGAAAAAGCTTTCAGGGGATCGCTTGCAACAGTTTGGCACCATTTTTGAGTGAATTGCAGAACGTCAGATTTTTGCTGAAATTGTGACTGCGCGGCTTAGGGATTTTTTCAAAAAAAGGTGTTCAGACGTCGAGGGCTAATTCTGTTTCCCATGATCAAAACCCATCTGTTTCCACCGAAAAAGCTTTCAGGGGATCGCTTGCAACAGTTTGGCACCATTTTTGAGTGAATTGCAGAACGTCAGATTTTTGCTGAAATTGTGACCGCGCGGCTTAGGGATTTTTTCAAAAAAAGTTGTTCAGACGTCGAGGGCTAATTCTGTTTCCCATGATAAAAACCCATCTGTTTCCACCGAAAAAGCTTTCAGGGGATCGCTTGCAACAGTTTGGCACCATTTTTGAGTGAATTGCAGAACGTCAGATTTTTGCTGAAATTGTGACCGCGCGGCTTAGGGATTTTTTCAAAAAAGGTTGTTCGGACGTCGAGGGCTAATTCTGTTTCCCATGATAAAAACCCATCTGTTTTCACCGAAAAAGCTTTCAGGGGCTCGTTTGCATCAGTTTGGCACCATATTTGAGTGAATTGCAGAAGGTCAGATTTTTGCTGAAATTGTGACCGCGCGGCTTAGAGATTTTTTCAAAAAAAGTTCTTCAGACGTCGAGGGCTAATTCTGTTTCCCATGAACAAAACCCATCTGTTTTCACCGAAAAAGCTTTCAGGGGCTCGTTTGCATCAGTTTGGCACCATTTTTGAGTGAATTGCAGAACGTCAGATTTTTGCTGAAATTGTGACCGCGCGGCTTAGGGATTTTTTCAAAAAAGGTTGTTCGGACGTCGAGGGCTAATTCTGTTTCCCATGATAAAAACCCATCTGTTTTCACCGAAAAAGCTTTCAGGGGCTCGTTTGCATCAGTTTGGCACCATATTTGAGTGAATTGCAGAAGGTCAGATTTTTGCTGAAATTGTGACCGCGCGGCTTAGAGATTTTTTCAAAAAAAGTTGTTCAGACGTCGAGGGCTAATTCTGTTTCCCATGAACAAAACCCATCTGTTTTCACCGAAAAAGCTTTCAGGGGCTCGTTTGCATCAGTTTGGCACCATTTTTGAGTGAATTGCAGAACGTCATATTTTTGCTGAAATTGTGACCGCGCGGCTTAGGGATTTTTTCAAAAAAAGTTGTTCAGACGTCGAGGGCTAATTCTGTTTCCCATGATAAAAACCCACCTGTTTCCACCGAAAAAGCTTTCAGGGGATCGCTTGCAGCAGTTTGGCACCATTTTTGAGTGAATTGCAGAACGTCAGATTTTTGCTGAAATTGTGACCGCGCGGCTTAGGGATTTTTTCAAAAAAAGTTGTTCAGACGTCAAGGGCTAATTCTGTTTCCCATGATAAAAACCCATCTGTTTCCACCGAAAAAGCTTTCAGGGGATCGCTTGCAACAGTTTGGCACCATTTTCGAGTGAATTGCAGAACGTCAGATTTTTGCTGAAATTGTGACCGCGCGGCTTAGGGATTTTTTCAAAAAAAGTTGTTCAGACGTCGAGGGCTAATTCTGTTTCCCATGAACAAAACCCATCTGTTTTCACCGAAAAAGCTTTCAGGGGCTCGTTTGCATTAGTTTGGCACCATTTTTGAGTGAATTGCAGAACGTCATATTTTTGCTGAAATTGTGACCGCGCGGCTTAGGGATTTTTTCAAAAAAAGTTGTTCAGACGTCGAGGGCTAATTCTGTTTCCCATGATAAAAACCCACCTGTTTCCACCGAAAAAGCTTTCAGGGGATCACTTGCAGCAGTTTGGCACCATTTTTGAGTGAATTGCAGAACGTCAGATTTTTGCTGAAATTGTGACCGCGCGGCTTAGGGATTTTTCAAAAAAACTTGTTCAGACGTCGAGGGCTAATTCTGTTTCCCATGATAAAAACCCATCTGTTTCCCCCCGAAAAAGCTTTCAGGGGATCGCTTGCAACAGTTTGGCACCATTTTTGAGTGAATTGCAGAACGTCAGATTTTTGCTGAAATTGTGACCGCGCGGCTTAGGGATTTTTTCAAAAAAAGTTGTTCAGACGTCGAGGGCTAATTCTGTTTCCCATGATCAAAACCCATCTGTTTCCACCGAAAAGGCTTTCAGGGGATCGCTTGCAACAGTTTGGCACCATTTTTGAGTGAATTGCAGAACGTCAGATTTTTGCTGAAATTGTGACCGCGCGGCTTAGGGATTTTTTCAAAAAAAGTTGGTCAGACGTCGAGGGCTAATTCTGTTTCCCATGATAAAAACCCATCTGTTTCCACCGAAAAAGCTTTCAGGGGATCGCTTGCAACAGTTTGGCACCATTTTTGAGTGAATTGCAGAACGTCAGATTTTTGCTGAAATTGTGACTGCGCGGCTTAGGGATTTTTTCAAAAAAAGGTGTTCAGACGTCGAGGGCTAATTCTGTTTCCCATGATCAAAACCCATCTGTTTCCACCGAAAAAGCTTTCAGGGGATCGCTTGCAACAGTTTGGCACCATTTTTGAGTGAATTGCAGAACGTCAGATTTTTGCTGAAATTGTGACCGCGCGGCTTAGGGATTTTTTCAAAAAAAGTTGTTCAGACGTCGAGGGCTAATTCTGTTTCCCATGATAAAAACCCATCTGTTTCCACCGAAAAAGCTTTCAGGGGATCGCTTGCAACAGTTTGGCACCATTTTTGAGTGAATTGCAGAACGTCAGATTTTTGCTGAAATTGTGACCGCGCGGCTTAGGGATTTTTTCAAAAAAGGTTGTTCGGACGTCGAGGGCTAATTCTGTTTCCCATGATAAAAACCCATCTGTTTTCACCGAAAAAGCTTTCAGGGGCTCGTTTGCATCAGTTTGGCACCATATTTGAGTGAATTGCAGAAGGTCAGATTTTTGCTGAAATTGTGACCGCGCGGCTTAGAGATTTTTTCAAAAAAAGTTCTTCAGACGTCGAGGGCTAATTCTGTTTCCCATGAACAAAACCCATCTGTTTTCACCGAAAAAGCTTTCAGGGGCTCGTTTGCATCAGTTTGGCACCATTTTTGAGTGAATTGCAGAACGTCAGATTTTTGCTGAAATTGTGACCGCGCGGCTTAGGGATTTTTTCAAAAAAGGTTGTTCGGACGTCGAGGGCTAATTCTGTTTCCCATGATAAAAACCCATCTGTTTTCACCGAAAAAGCTTTCAGGGGCTCGTTTGCATCAGTTTGGCACCATATTTGAGTGAATTGCAGAAGGTCAGATTTTTGCTGAAATTGTGACCGCGCGGCTTAGAGATTTTTTCAAAAAAAGTTGTTCAGACGTCGAGGGCTAATTCTGTTTCCCATGAACAAAACCCATCTGTTTTCACCGAAAAAGCTTTCAGGGGCTCGTTTGCATCAGTTTGGCACCATTTTTGAGTGAATTGCAGAACGTCATATTTTTGCTGAAATTGTGACCGCGCGGCTTAGGGATTTTTTCAAAAAAAGTTGTTCAGACGTCGAGGGCTAATTCTGTTTCCCATGATAAAAACCCACCTGTTTCCACCGAAAAAGCTTTCAGGGGATCGCTTGCAGCAGTTTGGCACCATTTTTGAGTGAATTGCAGAACGTCAGATTTTTGCTGAAATTGTGACCGCGCGGCTTAGGGATTTTTTCAAAAAATGTTGTTCAGACGTCGAGGGCTAATTCTGTTTCCCATGAACAAAACCCATCTGTTTTCACCGAAAAAGCTTTCAGGGGCTCGTTTGCATTAGTTTGGCACCATTTTTGAGTGAATTGCAGAACGTCATATTTTTGCTGAAATTGTGACCGCGCGGCTTAGGGATTTTTTCAAAAAAGGTTGTTCAGACGTCGAGGGCTAATTCTGTTTCCCATGATAAAAACCCACCTGTTTCCACCGAAAAAGCTTTCAGGGGATCACTTGCAGCAGTTTGGCACCATTTTTGAGTGAATTGCAGAACGTCAGATTTTTGCTGAAATTGTGACCGCGCGGCTTAGGGATTTTTTCAAAAAAACTTGTTCAGACGTCGAGGGCTAATTCTGTTTCCCATGATAAAAACCCATCTGTTTCCACCGAAAAGGCTTTCAGGGGATCGCTTGCAACAGTTTGGCACCATTTTTGAGTGAATTGCAGAACGTCAGATTTTTGCTGAAATTGTGACCGCGCGGCTTAGGGATTTTTTCAAAAAAAGGTTTTCAGACGTCGAGGGCTAATTCTGTTTCCCATGATCAAAACCCATCTGTTTCCACCGAAAAAGGTTTCAGGGGATCGCTTGCAACAGTTTGGCACCATTTTTGAGTGAATTGCAGAACGTCAGATTTTTGCTGAAATTGTGACCGCGCGGCTTAGGGATTTTTTCAAAAAATGTTGTTCAGACGTCAGGGGCTAATTCTGTTTCCCATGATAAAAACCCATGTGTTTCCACCGAAAAAGCTTTCAGGGGATCGCTTGCAACAGTTTGGCACCATTTTTGAGTGAA
Source organism: Podarcis tiliguerta (assembly GCF_965153285.1). NCBI lineage: Eukaryota > Metazoa > Chordata > Lepidosauria > Squamata > Lacertidae > Podarcis > Podarcis tiliguerta. The sequence continues at coordinate 108,726,248 of NC_139536.1, forward strand.
TTGAGGAACGTCAGATTTTTGCTGAAATTGTGACCGAGCGGCTTAGGGATTTTTTCAAAAAAAGTTGTTCAGACGTCGAGGGCTCATTCTGTTTCCCATGATAAAAACCCATCTGTTTCCACCGAAAAAGCTTTCAGGGGATCGCTTGCAACAGTTTGGCACCATTTTTGAGTGAATTGCAGAACGTCAGATTTTTGCTGAAATTGTGACCGCGCGGCTTAGGGATTTTTTCAAAAAAAGTTGTTCAGACGTCGAGGGCTAATTCTGTTTCCCATGATAAAAACCCATCTGTTTCCACCGAAAAAGCTTTCGGGGGTTCGCTTGCAACAGTTTGGCACCATTTTTGAGTGAATTGCAGAACGTCAGATTTTTGCTGAAATTGTGACCGCGCGGCTTAGGGATTTTTTCAAAAAAAGGTGTTCAGACGTCGAGGGCTAATTCTGTTTCCCATGATCAAAACCCATCTGTTTCCACCGAAAAAGCTTTCAGGGGATCGCTTGCAACAGTTTGGCACCATTTTTGAGTGAATTGCAGAACGCCAGATTTTTGCTGAAATTGTGACCGCGCGGCTTAGGGATTTTTTCAAAAAAAGGTTTTCAGACGTCGAGGGCTAATTCTGTTTCCCATGATCAAAACCCATCTTTTTCACCGAAAAAGCTTTCAGGGGCTCGTTTGCATCAGTTTGGCACCATATTTGAGTGAATTGCAGAACGTCAGATTTTTGCTGAAATTGTGACCGCGCGGCTTAGGGATTTTTTCAAAAAAAGTTGTTCAGACGTCGAGCGCTCATTCTGTTTCCCATATTAAAAACCCATCTGTTTTCCACCGAAAAAGCTTTCAGGGGATCGCTTGCAACAGTTTGGCACCATTTTTGAGTGAATTGCAGAACGTCAGATTTTTGCTGAAATTGTGACCGCGCGGCTTAGGGATTTTTTCAAAAAAGGTTGTTCGGACGTCGAGGGCTAATTCTGTTTCCCATGAACAAAACCCATCTGTTTTCACCGAAAAAGCTTTCAGGGGCTTGTTTGCATCAGTTTGGCACCATTTTTGAGTGAATTGCAGAACGTCATATTTTTGCTGAAATTGTGACCGCGCGGCTTAGGGATTTTTTCAAAAAAAGTTGTTCAGACGTCGAGGGCTAATTCTGTTTCCCATGAACAAAACCCATCTGTTTTCACCGAAAAAGCTTTCAGGGGCTCGTTTGCATTAGTTTGGCACCATTTTTGAGTGAATTGCAGAACGTCATATTTTTGCTGAAATTGTGACCGCGCGGCTTAGGGATTTTTTCAAAAAAAGTTGTTCAGACGTCGAGGGCTAATTCTGTTTCCCATGATAAAAACCCACCTGTTTCCACCGAAAAAGCTTTCAGGGGATCACTTGCAGCAGTTTGGCACCATTTTTGAGTGAATTGCAGAACGTCAGATTTTTGCTGAAATTGTGACCGCGCGGCTTAGGGATTTTTCAAAAAAACTTGTTCAGACGTCGAGGGCTAATTCTGTTTCCCATGATAAAAACCCATCTGTTTCCCCCCGAAAAAGCTTTCAGGGGATCGCTTGCAACAGTTTGGCACCATTTTTGAGTGAATTGCAGAACGTCAGATTTTTGCTGAAATTGTGACCGCGCGGCTTAGGGATTTTTTCAAAAAAAGTTGTTCAGACGTCGAGGGCTAATTCTGTTTCCCATGATCAAAACCCATCTGTTTCCACCGAAAAGGCTTTCAGGGGATCGCTTGCAACAGTTTGGCACCATTTTTGAGTGAATTGCAGAACGTCAGATTTTTGCTGAAATTGTGACCGCGCGGCTTAGGGATTTTTTCAAAAAAAGGTTTTCAGACGTCGAGGGCTAATTCTGTTTCCCATGATCAAAACCCATCTGTTTCCACCGAAAAAGGTTTCAGGGGATCGCTTGCAACAGTTTGGCACCATTTTTGAGTGAATTGCAGAACGTCAGATTTTTGCTGAAATTGTGACCGCGCGGCTTAGGGATTTTTTCAAAAAAAGTTGTTCAGACGTCGAGGGCTAATTCTGTTTCCCATGATCAAAACCCATCTGTTTCCACCGAAAAGGCTTTCAGGGGATCGCTTGCAACAGTTTGGCACCATTTTTGAGTGAATTGCAGAACGTCAGATTTTTGCTGAAATTGTGACCGCGCGGCTTAGGGATTTTTTCAAAAAAAGGTTTTCAGACGTCGAGGGCTAATTCTGTTTCCCATGATCAAAACCCATCTGTTTCCACCGAAAAAGGTTTCAGGGGATCGCTTGCAACAGTTTGGCACCATTTTTGAGTGAATTGCAGAACGTCAGATTTTTGCTGAAATTGTGACCGCGCGGCTTAGGGATTTTTTCAAAAAAAGTTGTTCAGACGTCGAGGGCTAATTCTGTTTCCCATGATCAAAACCCATCTGTTTCCACCGAAAAGGCTTTCAGGGGATCGCTTGCAACAGTTTGGCACCATTTTTGAGTGAATTGCAGAACGTCAGATTTTTGCTGAAATTGTGACCGCGCGGCTTAGGGATTTTTTCAAAAAAAGGTTTCAGACGTCGAGGGCTAATTCTGTTTCCCATGATCAAAACCCATCTGTTTCCACCGAAAAAGGTTTCAGGGGATCGCTTGCAACAGTTTGGCACCATTTTTGAGTGAATTGCAGAACGTCAGATTTTTGCTGAAATTGTGACCGCGCGGCTTAGGGATTTTTTCAAAAAATGTTGTTCAGACGTCAGGGGCTAATTCTGTTTCCCATGATAAAAACCCATGTGTTTCCACCGAAAAAGCTTTCAGGGGATCGCTTGCAACAGTTTGGCACCATTTTTGAGTGAATTGAGGAACGTCAGATTTTTGCTGAAATTGTGACCGCGCGGCTTAGGGATTTTTTCAAAAAAAGTTGTTCAGACGTCGAGGGCTCATTCTGTTTCCCATGATAAAAACCCATCTGTTTCCACCGAAAAAGCTTTCAGGGGATCGCTTGCAACAGTTTGGCACCATTTTTGAGTGAATTGCAGAACGTCAGATTTTTGCTGAAATTGTGACCGCGCGGCTTAGGGATTTTTTCAAAAAAAGTTGTTCAGACGTCGAGGGCTAATTCTGTTTCCCATGATCAAAACCCATCTGTTTCCACCGAAAAAGCTTTCAGGGGATCGCTTGCAACAGTTTGGCACCATTTTTGAGTGAATTGCAGAACGTCAGATTTTTGCTGAAATTGTGACCGCGCGGCTTAGGGATTTTTTCAAAAAAAGGTGTTCAGACGTCGAGGGCTCATTCTGTTTCCCATGATAAAAACCCATCTGTTTCCACCGAAAAAGCTTTCAGGGGATCGCTTGCAACAGTTTGGCACCATTTCTGAGTGAATTGCAGAACGTCAGATTTTTGCTGAAATTGTGACCGCGCGGCTTAGGGATTTTTTTCAAAAAAAGTTGTTCAGACGTTGAGGGCTAATTCTGTTTCCCATGATAAAAACCCATCTGTTTTCACCGAAAAAGCTTTCAGGGGCTCGTTTGCATCAGTTTGGCACCATTTTTGAGTGAATTGCAGAACGTCATATTTTTGCTGAAATTGTGACCGCGCGGCTTAGGGATTTTTTCAAAAAAAGTTGTTCAGACGTCGAGGGCTAATTCTGTTTCCCAAGATCAAAACCCATCTGTTTCCACCGAAAAAGGTTTCAGGGGATCGCTTGCAACAGTTTGGCACCATTTTTGAGTGAATTGCAGAACGTCAGATTTTTGCTGAAATTGTGACCGCGCGGCTTAGGGATTTTTTCAAAAAATGTTGTTCAGACGTCAGGGGCTAATTCTGTTTCCCATGATAAAAACCCATGTGTTTCCACCGAAAAAGCTTTCAGGGGATCGCTTGCAACAGTTTGGCACCATTTTTGAGTGAATTGCAGAACGTCAGATTTTTGCTGAAATTGTGACCGCGCGGCTTAGGGATTTTTTCAAAAAAAGTTGTTCAGACGTCGAGGGCTCATTCTGTTTCCCATGATAAAAACCCATCTGTTTCCACCGAAAAAGCTTTCAGGGGATCGCTTGCAACAGTTTGGCACCATTTTTGAGTGAATTGCAGAACGTCAGATTTTTGCTGAAATTGTGACCGCGCGGCTTAGGGATTTTTTCAAAAAAAGTTGTTCAGACGTCGAGGGCTAATTCTGTTTCCCATGATCAAAACCCATCTGTTTCCACCGAAAAAGCTTTCAGGGGATCGCTTGCAACAGTTTGGCACCATTTTTGAGTGAATTGCAGAACGTCAGATTTTTGCTGAAATTGTGACCGCGCGGCTTAGGGATTTTTTCAAAAAAAGGTGTTCAGACGTCGAGGGCTCATTCTGTTTCCCATGATAAAAACCCATCTGTTTCCACCGAAAAAGCTTTCAGGGGATCGCTTGCAACAGTTTGGCACCATTTCTGAGTGAATTGCAGAACGTCAGATTTTTGCTGAAATTGTGACCGCGCGGCTTAGGGATTTTTTTCAAAAAAAGTTGTTCAGACGTTGAGGGCTAATTCTGTTTCCCATGATAAAAACCCATCTGTTTTCACCGAAAAAGCTTTCAGGGGCTCGTTTGCATCAGTTTGGCACCATTTTTGAGTGAATTGCAGAACGTCATATTTTTGCTGAAATTGTGACCGCGCGGCTTAGGGATTTTTTCAAAAAAAGTTGTTCAGACGTCGAGGGCTAATTCTGTTTCCCATGATAAAAACCCATTTGTTTCCAGCGAAAAAGCTTTCAGGGGATCGCTTGCAACACTTTGGCACCATTTTTGAGTGAATTGCAGAACGTCAGATTTTTGCTGAAATTGTGACCGCGCGGCTTAGGGATTTTTTCAAAAAAACTTGTTCAGACGTCGAGGGCTAATTCTGTTTCCCATGATAAAAACCCATCTGTTTCCCCCCGAAAAAGCTTTCAGGGGATCGCTTGCAACAGTTTGGCACCATTTTTGAGTGAATTGCAGAACGTCAGATTTTTGCTGAAATTGTGACCTCGCGGCTTAGGGATTTTTTCAAAAAAAGTTGTTCAGACGTCGAGGGCTAATTCTGTTTCCCATGATCAAAACCCATCTGTTTCCACCGAAAAGGCTTTCAGGGGATCGCTTGCAACAGTTTGGCACCATTTTTGAGTGAATTGCAGAACGTCAGATTTTTGCTGAAATTGTGACCGCGCGGCTTAGGGATTTTTTCAAAAAAAGGTTTTCAGACGTCGAGGGCTAATTCTGTTTCCCATGATCAAAACCCATCTGTTTCCACCGAAAAAGGTTTCAGGGGATCGCTTGCAACAGTTTGGCACCATTTTTGAGTGAATTGCAGAACGTCAGATTTTTGCTGAAATTGTGACCGCGCGGCTTAGGGATTTTTTCAAAAAAAGGTTGTTCAGACGTCGAGGGCTAATTCTGTTTCCCATGATAAAAACCCATCTGTTTCCACCGAAAAAGCTTTCAGGGGATCGCTTGCAACAGTTTGGCACCATTTTTGAGTGAATTGCAGAACGTCAGATTTTTGCTGAAATTGTGACTGCGCGGCTTAGGGATTTTTTCAAAAAAAGGTGTTCAGACGTCGAGGGCTAATTCTGTTTCCCATGATCAAAACCCATCTGTTTCCACCGAAAAAGCTTTCAGGGGATCGCTTGCAACAGTTTGGCACCATTTTTGAGTGAATTGCAGAACGTCAGATTTTTGCTGAAATTGTGACCGCGCGGCTTAGGGATTTTTTCAAAAAAAGTTGTTCAGACGTCGAGGGCTAATTCTGTTTCCCATGATAAAAACCCATCTGTTTCCACCGAAAAAGCTTTCAGGGGATCGCTTGCAACAGTTTGGCACCATTTTTGAGTGAATTGCAGAACGTCAGATTTTTGCTGAAATTGTGACCGCGCGGCTTAGGGATTTTTTCAAAAAAGGTTGTTCGGACGTCGAGGGCTAATTCTGTTTCCCATGATAAAAACCCATCTGTTTTCACCGAAAAAGCTTTCAGGGGCTCGTTTGCATCAGTTTGGCACCATATTTGAGTGAATTGCAGAAGGTCAGATTTTTGCTGAAATTGTGACCGCGCGGCTTAGAGATTTTTTCAAAAAAAGTTCTTCAGACGTCGAGGGCTAATTCTGTTTCCCATGAACAAAACCCATCTGTTTTCACCGAAAAAGCTTTCAGGGGCTCGTTTGCATCAGTTTGGCACCATTTTTGAGTGAATTGCAGAACGTCAGATTTTTGCTGAAATTGTGACCGCGCGGCTTAGGGATTTTTTCAAAAAAGGTTGTTCGGACGTCGAGGGCTAATTCTGTTTCCCATGATAAAAACCCATCTGTTTTCACCGAAAAAGCTTTCAGGGGCTCGTTTGCATCAGTTTGGCACCATATTTGAGTGAATTGCAGAAGGTCAGATTTTTGCTGAAATTGTGACCGCGCGGCTTAGAGATTTTTTCAAAAAAAGTTGTTCAGACGTCGAGGGCTAATTCTGTTTCCCATGAACAAAACCCATCTGTTTTCACCGAAAAAGCTTTCAGGGGCTCGTTTGCATCAGTTTGGCACCATTTTTGAGTGAATTGCAGAACGTCATATTTTTGCTGAAATTGTGACCGCGCGGCTTAGGGATTTTTTCAAAAAAAGTTGTTCAGACGTCGAGGGCTAATTCTGTTTCCCATGATAAAAACCCACCTGTTTCCACCGAAAAAGCTTTCAGGGGATCGCTTGCAGCAGTTTGGCACCATTTTTGAGTGAATTGCAGAACGTCAGATTTTTGCTGAAATTGTGACCGCGCGGCTTAGGGATTTTTTCAAAAAAAGTTGTTCAGACGTCAAGGGCTAATTCTGTTTCCCATGATAAAAACCCATCTGTTTCCACCGAAAAAGCTTTCAGGGGATCGCTTGCAACAGTTTGGCACCATTTTCGAGTGAATTGCAGAACGTCAGATTTTTGCTGAAATTGTGACCGCGCGGCTTAGGGATTTTTTCAAAAAAAGTTGTTCAGACGTCGAGGGCTAATTCTGTTTCCCATGAACAAAACCCATCTGTTTTCACCGAAAAAGCTTTCAGGGGCTCGTTTGCATTAGTTTGGCACCATTTTTGAGTGAATTGCAGAACGTCATATTTTTGCTGAAATTGTGACCGCGCGGCTTAGGGATTTTTTCAAAAAAAGTTGTTCAGACGTCGAGGGCTAATTCTGTTTCCCATGATAAAAACCCACCTGTTTCCACCGAAAAAGCTTTCAGGGGATCACTTGCAGCAGTTTGGCACCATTTTTGAGTGAATTGCAGAACGTCAGATTTTTGCTGAAATTGTGACCGCGCGGCTTAGGGATTTTTCAAAAAAACTTGTTCAGACGTCGAGGGCTAATTCTGTTTCCCATGATAAAAACCCATCTGTTTCCCCCCGAAAAAGCTTTCAGGGGATCGCTTGCAACAGTTTGGCACCATTTTTGAGTGAATTGCAGAACGTCAGATTTTTGCTGAAATTGTGACCGCGCGGCTTAGGGATTTTTTCAAAAAAAGTTGTTCAGACGTCGAGGGCTAATTCTGTTTCCCATGATCAAAACCCATCTGTTTCCACCGAAAAGGCTTTCAGGGGATCGCTTGCAACAGTTTGGCACCATTTTTGAGTGAATTGCAGAACGTCAGATTTTTGCTGAAATTGTGACCGCGCGGCTTAGGGATTTTTTCAAAAAAAGTTGGTCAGACGTCGAGGGCTAATTCTGTTTCCCATGATAAAAACCCATCTGTTTCCACCGAAAAAGCTTTCAGGGGATCGCTTGCAACAGTTTGGCACCATTTTTGAGTGAATTGCAGAACGTCAGATTTTTGCTGAAATTGTGACTGCGCGGCTTAGGGATTTTTTCAAAAAAAGGTGTTCAGACGTCGAGGGCTAATTCTGTTTCCCATGATCAAAACCCATCTGTTTCCACCGAAAAAGCTTTCAGGGGATCGCTTGCAACAGTTTGGCACCATTTTTGAGTGAATTGCAGAACGTCAGATTTTTGCTGAAATTGTGACCGCGCGGCTTAGGGATTTTTTCAAAAAAAGTTGTTCAGACGTCGAGGGCTAATTCTGTTTCCCATGATAAAAACCCATCTGTTTCCACCGAAAAAGCTTTCAGGGGATCGCTTGCAACAGTTTGGCACCATTTTTGAGTGAATTGCAGAACGTCAGATTTTTGCTGAAATTGTGACCGCGCGGCTTAGGGATTTTTTCAAAAAAGGTTGTTCGGACGTCGAGGGCTAATTCTGTTTCCCATGATAAAAACCCATCTGTTTTCACCGAAAAAGCTTTCAGGGGCTCGTTTGCATCAGTTTGGCACCATATTTGAGTGAATTGCAGAAGGTCAGATTTTTGCTGAAATTGTGACCGCGCGGCTTAGAGATTTTTTCAAAAAAAGTTCTTCAGACGTCGAGGGCTAATTCTGTTTCCCATGAACAAAACCCATCTGTTTTCACCGAAAAAGCTTTCAGGGGCTCGTTTGCATCAGTTTGGCACCATTTTTGAGTGAATTGCAGAACGTCAGATTTTTGCTGAAATTGTGACCGCGCGGCTTAGGGATTTTTTCAAAAAAGGTTGTTCGGACGTCGAGGGCTAATTCTGTTTCCCATGATAAAAACCCATCTGTTTTCACCGAAAAAGCTTTCAGGGGCTCGTTTGCATCAGTTTGGCACCATATTTGAGTGAATTGCAGAAGGTCAGATTTTTGCTGAAATTGTGACCGCGCGGCTTAGAGATTTTTTCAAAAAAAGTTGTTCAGACGTCGAGGGCTAATTCTGTTTCCCATGAACAAAACCCATCTGTTTTCACCGAAAAAGCTTTCAGGGGCTCGTTTGCATCAGTTTGGCACCATTTTTGAGTGAATTGCAGAACGTCATATTTTTGCTGAAATTGTGACCGCGCGGCTTAGGGATTTTTTCAAAAAAAGTTGTTCAGACGTCGAGGGCTAATTCTGTTTCCCATGATAAAAACCCACCTGTTTCCACCGAAAAAGCTTTCAGGGGATCGCTTGCAGCAGTTTGGCACCATTTTTGAGTGAATTGCAGAACGTCAGATTTTTGCTGAAATTGTGACCGCGCGGCTTAGGGATTTTTTCAAAAAATGTTGTTCAGACGTCGAGGGCTAATTCTGTTTCCCATGAACAAAACCCATCTGTTTTCACCGAAAAAGCTTTCAGGGGCTCGTTTGCATTAGTTTGGCACCATTTTTGAGTGAATTGCAGAACGTCATATTTTTGCTGAAATTGTGACCGCGCGGCTTAGGGATTTTTTCAAAAAAGGTTGTTCAGACGTCGAGGGCTAATTCTGTTTCCCATGATAAAAACCCACCTGTTTCCACTGAAAAAGCTTTCAGGGGATCACTTGCAGCAGTTTGGCACCATTTTTGAGTGAATTGCAGAACGTCAGATTTTTGCTGAAATTGTGACCGCGCGGCTTAGGGATTTTTTCAAAAAAACTTGTTCAGACGTCGAGGGCTAATTCTGTTTCCCATGATAAAAACCCATCTGTTTCCACCGAAAAGGCTTTCAGGGGATCGCTTGCAACAGTTTGGCACCATTTTTGAGTGAATTGCAGAACGTCAGATTTTTGCTGAAATTGTGACCGCGCGGCTTAGGGATTTTTTCAAAAAAAGGTTTTCAGACGTCGAGGGCTAATTCTGTTTCCCATGATCAAAACCCATCTGTTTCCACCGAAAAAGGTTTCAGGGGATCGCTTGCAACAGTTTGGCACCATTGTTGAGTGAATTGCAGAACGTCAGATTTTTGCTGAAATTGTGACCGCGCGGCTTAGGGATTTTTTCAAAAAATGTTGTTCAGACGTCAGGGGCTAATTCTGTTTCCCATGATAAAAACCCATGTGTTTCCACCGAAAAAGCTTTCAGGGGATCGCTTGCAGCAGTTTGGCACCATTTTTGAGTGAATTGCAGAACGTCAGATTTTTGCTGAAATTGTGACCGCGCGGCTTAGGGATTTTTCAAAAAAACTTGTTCAGACGTCGAGGGCTAATTCTGTTTCCCATGATAAAAACCCATCTGTTTCCCCCCGAAAAAGCTTTCAGGGGATCGCTTGCAACAGTTTGGCACCATTTTTGAGTGAATTGCAGAACGTCAGATTTTTGCTGAAATTGTGACCGCGCGGCTTAGGGATTTTTTCAAAAAAAGTTGTTCAGACGTCGAGGGCTAATTCTGTTTCCCATGATCAAAACCCATCTGTTTCCACCGAAAAGGCTTTCAGGGGATCGCTTGCAACAGTTTGGCACCATTTTTGAGTGAATTGCAGAACGTCAGATTTTTGCTGAAATTGTGACCGCGCGGCTTAGGGATTTTTTCAAAAAAAGTTGGTCAGACGTCGAGGGCTAATTCTGTTTCCCATGATAAAAACCCATCTGTTTCCACCGAAAAAGCTTTCAGGGGATCGCTTGCAACAGTTTGGCACCATTTTTGAGTGAATTGCAGAACGTCAGATTTTTGCTGAAATTGTGACTGCGCGGCTTAGGGATTTTTTCAAAAAAAGGTGTTCAGACGTCGAGGGCTAATTCTGTTTCCCATGATCAAAACCCATCTGTTTCCACCGAAAAAGCTTTCAGGGGATCGCTTGCAACAGTTTGGCACCATTTTTGAGTGAATTGCAGAACGTCAGATTTTTGCTGAAATTGTGACCGCGCGGCTTAGGGATTTTTTCAAAAAAAGTTGTTCAGACGTCGAGGGCTAATTCTGTTTCCCATGATAAAAACCCATCTGTTTCCACCGAAAAAGCTTTCAGGGGATCGCTTGCAACAGTTTGGCACCATTTTTGAGTGAATTGCAGAACGTCAGATTTTTGCTGAAATTGTGACCGCGCGGCTTAGGGATTTTTTCAAAAAAGGTTGTTCGGACGTCGAGGGCTAATTCTGTTTCCCATGATAAAAACCCATCTGTTTTCACCGAAAAAGCTTTCAGGGGCTCGTTTGCATCAGTTTGGCACCATATTTGAGTGAATTGCAGAAGGTCAGATTTTTGCTGAAATTGTGACCGCGCGGCTTAGAGATTTTTTCAAAAAAAGTTCTTCAGACGTCGAGGGCTAATTCTGTTTCCCATGAACAAAACCCATCTGTTTTCACCGAAAAAGCTTTCAGGGGCTCGTTTGCATCAGTTTGGCACCATTTTTGAGTGAATTGCAGAACGTCAGATTTTTGCTGAAATTGTGACCGCGCGGCTTAGGGATTTTTTCAAAAAAGGTTGTTCGGACGTCGAGGGCTAATTCTGTTTCCCATGATAAAAACCCATCTGTTTTCACCGAAAAAGCTTTCAGGGGCTCGTTTGCATCAGTTTGGCACCATATTTGAGTGAATTGCAGAAGGTCAGATTTTTGCTGAAATTGTGACCGCGCGGCTTAGAGATTTTTTCAAAAAAAGTTGTTCAGACGTCGAGGGCTAATTCTGTTTCCCATGAACAAAACCCATCTGTTTTCACCGAAAAAGCTTTCAGGGGCTCGTTTGCATCAGTTTGGCACCATTTTTGAGTGAATTGCAGAACGTCATATTTTTGCTGAAATTGTGACCGCGCGGCTTAGGGATTTTTTCAAAAAAAGTTGTTCAGACGTCGAGGGCTAATTCTGTTTCCCATGATAAAAACCCACCTGTTTCCACCGAAAAAGCTTTCAGGGGATCGCTTGCAGCAGTTTGGCACCATTTTTGAGTGAATTGCAGAACGTCAGATTTTTGCTGAAATTGTGACCGCGCGGCTTAGGGATTTTTTCAAAAAATGTTGTTCAGACGTCGAGGGCTAATTCTGTTTCCCATGAACAAAACCCATCTGTTTTCACCGAAAAAGCTTTCAGGGGCTCGTTTGCATTAGTTTGGCACCATTTTTGAGTGAATTGCAGAACGTCATATTTTTGCTGAAATTGTGACCGCGCGGCTTAGGGATTTTTTCAAAAAAGGTTGTTCAGACGTCGAGGGCTAATTCTGTTTCCCATGATAAAAACCCACCTGTTTCCACCGAAAAAGCTTTCAGGGGATCACTTGCAGCAGTTTGGCACCATTTTTGAGTGAATTGCAGAACGTCAGATTTTTGCTGAAATTGTGACCGCGCGGCTTAGGGATTTTTTCAAAAAAACTTGTTCAGACGTCGAGGGCTAATTCTGTTTCCCATGATAAAAACCCATCTGTTTCCACCGAAAAGGCTTTCAGGGGATCGCTTGCAACAGTTTGGCACCATTTTTGAGTGAATTGCAGAACGTCAGATTTTTGCTGAAATTGTGACCGCGCGGCTTAGGGATTTTTTCAAAAAAAGGTTTTCAGACGTCGAGGGCTAATTCTGTTTCCCATGATCAAAACCCATCTGTTTCCACCGAAAAAGGTTTCAGGGGATCGCTTGCAACAGTTTGGCACCATTGTTGAGTGAATTGCAGAACGTCAGATTTTTGCTGAAATTGTGACCGCGCGGCTTAGGGATTTTTTCAAAAAATGTTGTTCAGACGTCAGGGGCTAATTCTGTTTCCCATGATAAAAACCCATGTGTTTCCACCGAAAAAGCTTTCAGGGGATCGCTTGCAACAGTTTGGCACCATTTTTGAGTGAATTGAGGAACGTCAGATTTTTGCTGAAATTGTGACCGAGCGGCTTAGGGATTTTTTCAAAAAAAGTTGTTCAGACGTCGAGGGCTCATTCTGTTTCCCATGATAAAAACCCATCTGTTTCCACCGAAAAAGCTTTCAGGGGATCGCTTGCAACAGTTTGGCACCATTTTTGAGTGAATTGCAGAACGTCAGATTTTTGCTGAAATTGTGACCGCGCGGCTTAGGGATTTTTTCAAAAAAAGTTGTTCAGACGTCGAGGGCTAATTCTGTTTCCCATGATAAAAACCCATCTGTTTCCACCGAAAAAGCTTTCGGGGGTTCGCTTGCAACAGTTTGGCACCATTTTTGAGTGAATTGCAGAACGTCAGATTTTTGCTGAAATTGTGACCGCGCGGCTTAGGGATTTTTTCAAAAAAAGGTGTTCAGACGTCGAGGGCTAATTCTGTTTCCCATGATCAAAACCCATCTGTTTCCACCGAAAAAGCTTTCAGGGGATCGCTTGCAACAGTTTGGCACCATTTTTGAGTGAATTGCAGAACGCCAGATTTTTGCTGAAATTGTGACCGCGCGGCTTAGGGATTTTTTCAAAAAAAGGTTTTCAGACGTCGAGGGCTAATTCTGTTTCCCATGATCAAAACCCATCTTTTTCACCGAAAAAGCTTTCAGGGGCTCGTTTTCATCAGTTTGGCACCATATTTGAGTGAATTGCAGAACGTCATATTTTTGCTGAAATTGTGACCGCGCGGCTTAGGGATTTTTTCAAAAAAAGTTGTTCAGACGTCGAGCGCTCATTCTGTTTCCCATGAACAAAACCCATCTGTTTTCACCGAAAAAGCTTTCAGGGGCTCGTTTTCATTAGTTTGGCAGCATTTTTGAGTGAATTGCAGAACGTCATATTTTTGCTGAAATTGTGACCGCGCGGCTTAGGGATTTTTTCAAAAAAAGTTGTTCAGACGTCGAGGGCTAATTCTGTTTCCCATGATAAAAACCCACCTGTTTCCACCGAAAAAGCTTTCAGGGGATCACTTGCAGCAGTTTGGCACCATTTTTGAGTGAATTGCAGAACGTCAGATTTTTGCTGAAATTGTGACCGCGCGGCTTAGGGATTTTTCAAAAAAACTTGTTCAGACGTCGAGGGCTAATTCTGTTTCCCATGATAAAAACCCATCTGTTTCCCCCCGAAAAAGCTTTCAGGGGATCGCTTGCAACAGTTTGGCACCATTTTTGAGTGAATTGCAGAACGTCAGATTTTTGCTGAAATTGTGACCGCGCGGCTTAGGGATTTTTTCAAAAAAAGTTGTTCAGACGTCGAGGGCTAATTCTGTTTCCCATGATCAAAACCCATCTGTTTCCACCGAAAAGGCTTTCAGGGGATCGCTTGCAACAGTTTGGCACCATTTTTGAGTGAATTGCAGAACGTCAGATTTTTGCTGAAATTGTGACCGCGCGGCTTAGGGATTTTTTCAAAAAAAGGTTTTCAGACGTCGAGGGCTAATTCTGTTTCCCATGATCAAAACCCATCTGTTTCCACCGAAAAAGGTTTCAGGGGATCGCTTGCAACAGTTTGGCACCATTTTTGAGTGAATTGCAGAACGTCAGATTTTTGCTGAAATTGTGACCGCGCGGCTTAGGGATTTTTTCAAAAAAAGTTGTTCAGACGTCGAGGGCTAATTCTGTTTCCCATGATCAAAACCCATCTGTTTCCACCGAAAAGGCTTTCAGGGGATCGCTTGCAACAGTTTGGCACCATTTTTGAGTGAATTGCAGAACGTCAGATTTTTGCTGAAATTGTGACCGCGCGGCTTAGGGATTTTTTCAAAAAAAGGTTTTCAGACGTCGAGGGCTAATTCTGTTTCCCATGATCAAAACCCATCTGTTTCCACCGAAAAAGGTTTCAGGGGATCGCTTGCAACAGTTTGGCACCATTTTTGAGTGAATTGCAGAACGTCAGATTTTTGCTGAAATTGTGACCGCGCGGCTTAGGGATTTTTTCAAAAAAAGTTGTTCAGACGTCGAGGGCTAATTCTGTTTCCCATGATCAAAACCCATCTGTTTCCACCGAAAAGGCTTTCAGGGGATCGCTTGCAACAGTTTGGCACCATTTTTGAGTGAATTGCAGAACGTCAGATTTTTGCTGAAATTGTGACCGCGCGGCTTAGGGATTTTTTCAAAAAAAGGTTTTCAGACGTCGAGGGCTAATTCTGTTTCCCATGATCAAAACCCATCTGTTTCCACCGAAAAAGGTTTCAGGGGATCGCTTGCAACAGTTTGGCACCATTTTTGAGTGAATTGCAGAACGTCAGATTTTTGCTGAAATTGTGACCGCGCGGCTTAGGGATTTTTTCAAAAAATGTTGTTCAGACGTCAGGGGCTAATTCTGTTTCCCATGATAAAAACCCATGTGTTTCCACCGAAAAAGCTTTCAGGGGATCGCTTGCAACAGTTTGGCACCATTTTTGAGTGAATTGAGGAACGTCAGATTTTTGCTGAAATTGTGACCGCGCGGCTTAGGGATTTTTTCAAAAAAAGTTGTTCAGACGTCGAGGGCTCATTCTGTTTCCCATGATAAAAACCCATCTGTTTCCACCGAAAAAGCTTTCAGGGGATCGCTTGCAACAGTTTGGCACCATTTTTGAGTGAATTGCAGAACGTCAGATTTTTGCTGAAATTGTGACCGCGCGGCTTAGGGATTTTTTCAAAAAAAGTTGTTCAGACGTCGAGGGCTAATTCTGTTTCCCATGATCAAAACCCATCTGTTTCCACCGAAAAAGCTTTCAGGGGATCGCTTGCAACAGTTTGGCACCATTTTTGAGTGAATTGCAGAACGTCAGATTTTTGCTGAAATTGTGACCGCGCGGCTTAGGGATTTTTTCAAAAAAAGGTGTTCAGACGTCGAGGGCTCATTCTGTTTCCCATGATAAAAACCCATCTGTTTCCACCGAAAAAGCTTTCAGGGGATCGCTTGCAACAGTTTGGCACCATTTCTGAGTGAATTGCAGAACGTCAGATTTTTGCTGAAATTGTGACCGCGCGGCTTAGGGATTTTTTTCAAAAAAAGTTGTTCAGACGTTGAGGGCTAATTCTGTTTCCCATGATAAAAACCCATCTGTTTTCACCGAAAAAGCTTTCAGGGGCTCGTTTGCATCAGTTTGGCACCATTTTTGAGTGAATTGCAGAACGTCAGATTTTTGCTGAAATTGTGACCGCGCGGCTTAGGGATTTTTTCAAAAAAAGTTGTTCAGACGTCGAGGGCTAATTCTGTTTCCCAAGATCAAAACCCATCTGTTTCCACCGAAAAAGGTTTCAGGGGATCGCTTGCAACAGTTTGGCACCATTTTTGAGTGAATTGCAGAACGTCAGATTTTTGCTGAAATTGTGACCGCGCGGCTTAGGGATTTTTTCAAAAAATGTTGTTCAGACGTCAGGGGCTAATTCTGTTTCCCATGATAAAAACCCATGTGTTTCCACCGAAAAAGCTTTCAGGGGATCGCTTGCAACAGTTTGGCACCATTTTTGAGTGAATTGAGGAACGTCAGATTTTTGCTGAAATTGTGACCGCGCGGCTTAGGGATTTTTTCAAAAAAAGTTGTTCAGACGTCGAGGGCTCATTCTGTTTCCCATGATAAAAACCCATCTGTTTCCACCGAAAAAGCTTTCAGGGGATCGCTTGCAACAGTTTGGCACCATTTTTGAGTGAATTGCAGAACGTCAGATTTTTGCTGAAATTGTGACCGCGCGGCTTAGGGATTTTTTCAAAAAAAGTTGTTCAGACGTCGAGGGCTAATTCTGTTTCCCATGATCAAAACCCATCTGTTTCCACCGAAAAAGCTTTCAGGGGATCGCTTGCAACAGTTTGGCACCATTTTTGAGTGAATTGCAGAACGTCAGATTTTTGCTGAAATTGTGACCGCGCGGCTTAGGGATTTTTTCAAAAAAAGGTGTTCAGACGTCGAGGGCTCATTCTGTTTCCCATGATAAAAACCCATCTGTTTCCACCGAAAAAGCTTTCAGGGGATCGCTTGCAACAGTTTGGCACCATTTCTGAGTGAATTGCAGAACGTCAGATTTTTGCTGAAATTGTGACCGCGCGGCTTAGGGATTTTTTTCAAAAAAAGTTGTTCAGACGTTGAGGGCTAATTCTGTTTCCCATGATAAAAACCCATCTGTTTCCACCGAAAAGGCTTTCAGGGGATCGCTTGCAACAGTTTGGCACCATTTTTGAGTGAATTGCAGAACGTCAGATTTTTGCTGAAATTGTGACCGCGCGGCTTAGGGATTTTTTCAAAAAAAGGTTTTCAGACGTCGAGGGCTAATTCTGTTTCCCATGATCAAAACCCATCTGTTTCCACCGAAAAAGGTTTCAGGGGATCGCTTGCAACAGTTTGGCACCATTTTTGAGTGAATTGCAGAACGTCAGATTTTTGCTGAAATTGTGACCGCGCGGCTTAGGGATTTTTTCAAAAAATGTTGTTCAGACGTCAGGGGCTAATTCTGTTTCCCATGATAAAAACCCATGTGTTTCCACCGAAAAAGCTTTCAGGGGATCGCTTGCAACAGTTTGGCACCATTTTTGAGTGAATTGAGGAACGTCAGATTTTTGCTGAAATTGTGACCGCGCGGCTTAGGGATTTTTTCAAAAAAAGTTGTTCAGACGTCGAGGGCTCATTCTGTTTCCCATGATAAAAACCCATCTGTTTCCCCCCGAAAAAGCTTTCAGGGGATCGCTTGCAACAGTTTGGCACCATTTTTGAGTGAATTGCAGAACGTCAGATTTTTGCTGAAATTGTGACCGCGCGGCTTAGGGATTTTTTCAAAAAAAGTTGTTCAGACGTCGAGGGCTAATTCTGTTTCCCATGATAAAAACCCACCTGTTTCCACCGAAAAAGCTTTCAGGGGATCGCTTGCAGCAGTTTGGCACCATTTTTGAGTGAATTGCAGAACGTCAGATTTTTGCTGAAATTGTGACCGCGCGGCTTAGGGATTTTTTCAAAAAAAGTTGTTCAGACGTCAAGGGCTAATTCTGTTTCCCATGATAAAAACCCATCTGTTTCCACCGAAAAAGCTTTCAGGGGATCGCTTGCAACAGTTTGGCACCATTTTCGAGTGAATTGCAGAACGTCAGATTTTTGCTGAAATTGTGACCGCGCGGCTTAGGGAATTTTTCAAAAAAAGTTGTTCAGACGTCGAGGGCTAATTCTGTTTCCCATGAACAAAACCCATCTGTTTTCACCGAAAAAGCTTTCAGGGGCTCGTTTGCATTAGTTTGGCACCATTTTTGAGTGAATTGCAGAACGTCATATTTTTGCTGAAATTGTGACCGCGCGGCTTAGGGATTTTTTCAAAAAAAGTTGTTCAGACGTCGAGGGCTAATTCTGTTTCCCATGATAAAAACCCACCTGTTTCCACCGAAAAAGCTTTCAGGGGATCACTTGCAGCAGTTTGGCACCATTTTTGAGTGAATTGCAGAACGTCAGATTTTTGCTGAAATTGTGACCGCGCGGCTTAGGGATTTTTCAAAAAAACTTGTTCAGACGTCGAGGGCTAATTCTGTTTCCCATGATAAAAACCCATCTGTTTCCCCCCGAAAAAGCTTTCAGGGGATCGCTTGCAACAGTTTGGCACCATTTTTGAGTGAATTGCAGAACGTCAGATTTTTGCTGAAATTGTGACCGCGCGGCTTAGGGATTTTTTCAAAAAAAGTTGTTCAGACGTCGAGGGCTAATTCTGTTTCCCATGATCAAAACCCATCTGTTTCCACCGAAAAGGCTTTCAGGGGATCGCTTGCAACAGTTTGGCACCATTTTTGAGTGAATTGCAGAACGTCAGATTTTTGCTGAAATTGTGACCGCGCGGCTTAGGGATTTTTTCAAAAAAAGTTGTTCAGACGTCGAGGGCTAATTCTGTTTCCCATGATAAAAACCCATCTGTTTCCACCGAAAAAGCTTTCAGGGGATCGCTTGCAACAGTTTGGCACCATTTTTGAGTGAATTGCAGAACGTCAGATTTTTGCTGAAATTGTGACCGCGCGGCTTAGGGATTTTTTCAAAAAAAGGTGTTCAGACGTCGAGGGCTAATTCTGTTTCCCATGATCAAAACCCATCTGTTTCCACCGAAAAAGCTTTCAGGGGATCGCTTGCAACAGTTTGGCACCATTTTTGAGTGAATTGCAGAACGTCAGATTTTTGCTGAAATTGTGACCGCGCGGCTTAGGGATTTTTTCAAAAAAAGTTGTTCAGACGTCGAGGGCTAATTCTGTTTCCCATGATAAAAACCCATCTGTTTCCACCGAAAAAGCTTTCAGGGGATCGCTTGCAACAGTTTGGCACCATTTTTGAGTGAATTGCAGAACGTCAGATTTTTGCTGAAATTGTGACCGCGCGGCTTAGGGATTTTTTCAAAAAAAGGTGTTCAGACGTCGAGGGCTAATTCTGTTTCCCATGATCAAAACCCATCTGTTTCCACCGAAAAAGCTTTCAGGGGATCGCTTGCAACAGTTTGGCACCATTTTTGAGTGAATTGCAGAACGTCAGATTTTTGCTGAAATTGTGACCGCGCGGCTTAGGGATTTTTTCAAAAAAAGTTGTTCAGACGTCGAGGGCTAATTCTGTTTCCCATGAACAAAACCCATCTGTTTTCACCGAAAAAGCTTTCAGGGGCTCGTTTGCATTAGTTTGGCACCATTTTTGAGTGAATTGCAGAAGGTCAGATTTTTGCTGAAATTGTGACCGCGCGGCTTAGGGATTTTTTCAAAAAAAGTTGTTCAGACGTCGAGGGCTAATTCTGTTTCCCATGATAAAAACCCACCTGTTTTCACCGAAAAAGCTTTCAGGGGCTCGTTTGCATTAGTTTGGCACCATTTTTGAGTGAATTGCAGAACGTCATATTTTTGCTGAAATTGTGACCGCGCGGCTTAGGGATTTTTTCAAAAAAGGTTGTTCAGACGTCGAGGGCTAATTCTGTTTCCCATGATAAAAACCCACCTGTTTCCACCGAAAAAGCTTTCAGGGGATCACTTGCAGCAGTTTGGCACCATTTTTGAGTGAATTGCAGAACGTCAGATTTTTGCTGAAATTGTGACCGCGCGGCTTAGGGATTTTTTCAAAAAAAGTTGTTCCGACGTCGAGGGCTAATTCTGTTTCCCATGATAAAAACCCATCTGTTTCCACCGAAAAGGCTTTCAGGGGATCGCTTGCAGCAGTTTGGCACCATTTTTGAGTGAATTGCAGAACGTCAGATTTTTGCTGAAATTGTGACCGCGCGGCTTAGGGATTTTTTCAAAAAAAGGTTTTCAGACGTCGAGGGCTAACTCTGTTTCCCATGATCAAAACCCATCTGTTTCCACCGAAAAAGGTTTCAGGGGATCGCTTGCAACAGTGTGGCACCATTTTTGAGTGAATTGCAGAACGTCAGATTTTTGCTGAAATTGTGACCGCGCGGCTTAGGGATTTTTTCAAAAAATGTTGTTCAGACGTCAGGGGCTAATTCTGTTTCCCATGATAAAAACCCATGTGTTTCCACCGAAAAAGCTTTCAGGGGATCGCTTGCAACAGTTTGGCACCATTTTTGAGTGAATTGAGGAACGTCAGATTTTTGCTGAAATTGTGACCGAGCGGCTTAGGGATTTTTTCAAAAAAAGTTGTTCAGACGTCGAGGGCTCATTCTGTTTCCCATGATAAAAACCCATCTGTTTCCACCGATAAAGCTTTCAGGGGATCGCTTGCAACAGTTTGGCACCATTTTTGAGTGAATTGCAGAACGTCAGATTTTTGCTGAAATTGTGACCGCGCGGCTTAGGGATTTTTTCAAAAAAAGTTGTTCAGACGTCGAGGGCTAATTCTGTTTCCCATGATAAAAACCCATCTGTTTCCACCGAAAAAGCTTTCAGGGGATCGCTTGCAACAGTTTGGCACCATTTTTGAGTGAATTGCAGAACGTCAGATTTTTGCTGAAATTGTGACCGCGCGGCTTAGGGATTTTTTCAAAAAAAGTTGTTCAGACGTCGAGGGCTAATTCTGTTTCCCATGATCAAAACCCATCTGTTTCCACCGAAAAAGCTTTCAGGGGATCGCTTGCAACAGTTTGGCACCATTTTTGAGTGAATTGCAGAACGCCAGATTTTTGCTAAAATTGTGACCGCGCGGCTTAGGGATTTTTTCAAAAAAAGGTTTTCAGACGTCGAGGGCTAATTCTGTTTCCCATGATCAAAACCCATCTTTTTCACCGAAAAAGCTTTCAGGGGCTCGTTTTCATCAGTTTGGCACCATATTTGAGTGAATTGCAGAACGTCAGATTTTTGCTGAAATTGTGACCGCGCGGCTTAGGGATTTTTTCAAAAAAAGTTGTTCAGACGTCGAGCGCTCATTCTGTTTCCCATATTAAAAACCCATCTGTTTTCCACCGAAAAAGCTTTCAGGGGATCGCTTGCAACAGTTTGGCACCATTTTTGAGTGAATTGCAGAACGTCAGATTTTTGCTGAAATTGTGACCGCGCGGCTTAGGGATTTTTTCAAAAAAGGTTGTTCGGACGTCGAGGGCTAATTCTGTTTCCCATGAACAAAACCCATCTGTTTTCACCGAAAAAGCTTTCAGGGGCTCGTTTGCATCAGTTTGGCACCATTTTTGAGTGAATTGCAGAACGTCATATTTTTGCTGAAATTGTGACCGCGCGGCTTAGGGATTTTTTCAAAAAAAGTTGTTCAGACGTCGAGGGCTAATTCTGTTTCCCATGAACAAAACCCATCTGTTTTCACCGAAAAAGCTTTCAGGGGCTCGTTTGCATTAGTTTGGCACCATTTTTGAGTGAATTGCAGAACGTCATATTTTTGCTGAAATTGTGACCGCGCGGCTTAGGGATTTTTTCAAAAAAAGTTGTTCAGACGTCGAGGGCTAATTCTGTTTCCCATGATAAAAACCCACCTGTTTCCACCAAAAAAGCTTTCAGGGGATCACTTGCAGCAGTTTGGCACCATTTTTGAGTGAATTGCAGAACGTCAGATTTTTGCTGAAATTGTGACCGCGCGGCTTAGGGATTTTTTCAAAAAAAGGTTTTCAGACGTCGAGGGCTAATTCTGTTTCCCATGATCAAAACCCATCTTTTTCACCGAAAAAGCTTTCAGGGGCTCGTTTTCATCAGTTTGGCACCATATTTGAGTGAATTGCAGAACGTCAGATTTTTGCTGAAATTGTGACCGCGCGGCTTAGGGATTTTTTCAAAAAAAGTTGTTCAGACGTCGAGCGCTCATTCTGTTTCCCATATTAAAAACCCATCTGTTTTCCACCGAAAAAGCTTTCAGGGGATCGCTTGCAACAGTTTGGCACCATTTTTGAGTGAATTGCAGAACGTCAGATTTTTGCTGAAATTGTGACCGCGCGGCTTAGGGATTTTTTCAAAAAAGGTTGTTCGGACGTCGAGGGCTAATTCTGTTTCCCATGAACAAAACCCATCTGTTTTCACCGAAAAAGCTTTCAGGGGCTCGTTTGCATCAGTTTGGCACCATTTTTGAGTGAATTGCAGAACGTCATATTTTTGCTGAAATTGTGACCGCGCGGCTTAGGGATTTTTTCAAAAAAAGTTGTTCAGACGTCGAGGGCTAATTCTGTTTCCCATGAACAAAACCCATCTGTTTTCACCGAAAAAGCTTTCAGGGGCTCGTTTGCATTAGTTTGGCACCATTTTTGAGTGAATTGCAGAACGTCATATTTTTGCTGAAATTGTGACCGCGCGGCTTAGGGATTTTTTCAAAAAAAGTTGTTCAGACGTCGAGGGCTAATTCTGTTTCCCATGATAAAAACCCACCTGTTTCCACCGAAAAAGCTTTCAGGGGATCACTTGCAGCAGTTTGGCACCATTTTTGAGTGAATTGCAGAACGTCAGATTTTTGCTGAAATTGTGACCGCGCGGCTTAGGGATTTTTCAAAAAAACTTGTTCAGACGTCGAGGGCTAATTCTGTTTCCCATGATAAAAACC
Organism: Podarcis tiliguerta; assembly: GCF_965153285.1. Classification (NCBI taxonomy): domain Eukaryota; kingdom Metazoa; phylum Chordata; class Lepidosauria; order Squamata; family Lacertidae; genus Podarcis; species Podarcis tiliguerta. The sequence goes on from NC_139536.1 coordinate 108,748,713, forward strand.
CATCTGTTTCCCCCCGAAAAAGCTTTCAGGGGATCGCTTGCAACAGTTTGGCACCATTTTTGAGTGAATTGCAGAACGTCAGATTTTTGCTGAAATTGTGACCGCGCGGCTTAGGGATTTTTTCAAAAAAAGTTGTTCAGACGTCGAGGGCTAATTCTGTTTCCCATGATCAAAACCCATCTGTTTCCACCGAAAAGGCTTTCAGGGGATCGCTTGCAACAGTTTGGCACCATTTTTGAGTGAATTGCAGAACGTCAGATTTTTGCTGAAATTGTGACCGCGCGGCTTAGGGATTTTTTCAAAAAAAGGTTTTCAGACGTCGAGGGCTAATTCTGTTTCCCATGATCAAAACCCATCTGTTTCCACCGAAAAAGGTTTCAGGGGATCGCTTGCAACAGTTTGGCACCATTTTTGAGTGAATTGCAGAACGTCAGATTTTTGCTGAAATTGTGACCGCGCGGCTTAGGGATTTTTTCAAAAAATGTTGTTCAGACGTCAGGGGCTAATTCTGTTTCCCATGATAAAAACCCATGTGTTTCCACCGAAAAAGCTTTCAGGGGATCGCTTGCAACAGTTTGGCACCATTTTTGAGTGAATTGAGGAACGTCAGATTTTTGCTGAAATTGTGACCGCGCGGCTTAGGGATTTTTTCAAAAAAAGTTGTTCAGACGTCGAGGGCTCATTCTGTTTCCCATGATAAAAACCCATCTGTTTCCACCGAAAAAGCTTTCAGGGGATCGCTTGCAACAGTTTGGCACCATTTTTGAGTGAATTGCAGAACGTCAGATTTTTGCTGAAATTGTGACCGCGCGGCTTAGGGATTTTTTCAAAAAAAGTTGTTCAGACGTCGAGGGCTAATTCTGTTTCCCATGATCAAAACCCATCTGTTTCCACCGAAAAAGCTTTCAGGGGATCGCTTGCAACAGTTTGGCACCATTTTTGAGTGAATTGCAGAACGTCAGATTTTTGCTGAAATTGTGACCGCGCGGCTTAGGGATTTTTTCAAAAAAAGGTGTTCAGACGTCGAGGGCTCATTCTGTTTCCCATGATAAAAACCCATCTGTTTCCACCGAAAAAGCTTTCAGGGGATCGCTTGCAACAGTTTGGCACCATTTCTGAGTGAATTGCAGAACGTCAGATTTTTGCTGAAATTGTGACCGCGCGGCTTAGGGATTTTTTTCAAAAAAAGTTGTTCAGACGTCGAGGGCTAATTCTGTTTCCCATGATAAAAACCCATCTGTTTTCACCGAAAAAGCTTTCAGGGGCTCGTTTGCATCAGTTTGGCACCATTTTTGAGTGAATTGCAGAACGTCATATTTTTGCTGAAATTGTGACCGCGCGGCTTAGGGATTTTTTCAAAAAAAGTTGTTCAGACGTCGAGGGCTAATTCTGTTTCCCATGATAAAAACCCATTTGTTTCCAGCGAAAAAGCTTTCAGGGGATCGCTTGCAACACTTTGGCACCATTTTTGAGTGAATTGCAGAACGTCAGATTTTTGCTGAAATTGTGACCGCGCGGCTTAGGGATTTTTTCAAAAAAACTTGTTCAGACGTCGAGGGCTAATTCTGTTTCCCATGATAAAAACCCATCTGTTTCCCCCCGAAAAAGCTTTCAGGGGATCGCTTGCAACAGTTTGGCACCATTTTTGAGTGAATTGCAGAACGTCAGATTTTTGCTGAAATTGTGACCTCGCGGCTTAGGGATTTTTTCAAAAAAAGTTGTTCAGACGTCGAGGGCTAATTCTGTTTCCCATGATCAAAACCCATCTGTTTCCACCGAAAAGGCTTTCAGGGGATCGCTTGCAACAGTTTGGCACCATTTTTGAGTGAATTGCAGAACGTCAGATTTTTGCTGAAATTGTGACCGCGCGGCTTAGGGATTTTTTCAAAAAAAGGTTTTCAGACGTCGAGGGCTAATTCTGTTTCCCATGATCAAAACCCATCTGTTTCCACCGAAAAAGGTTTCAGGGGATCGCTTGCAACAGTTTGGCACCATTTTTGAGTGAATTGCAGAACGTCAGATTTTTGCTGAAATTGTGACCGCGCGGCTTAGGGATTTTTTCAAAAAATGTTGTTCAGACGTCAGGGGCTAATTCTGTTTCCCATGATCAAAACCCATCTGTTTCCACCGAAAAAGCTTTCAGGGGATCGCTTGCAACAGTTTGGCACCATTTTTGAGTGAATTGAGGAACGTCAGATTTTTGCTGAAATTGTGACCGCGCGGCTTAGGGATTTTTTCAAAAAAAGTTGTTCAGACGTCGAGGGCTCATTCTGTTTCCCATGATAAAAACCCATCTGTTTCCCCCCGAAAAAGCTTTCAGGGGATCGCTTGCAACAGTTTGGCACCATTTTTGAGTGAATTGCAGAACGTCAGATTTTTGCTGAAATTGTGACCGCGCGGCTTAGGGATTTTTTCAAAAAAAGTTGTTCAGACGTCGAGGGCTAATTCTGTTTCCCATGATAAAAACCCACCTGTTTCCACCGAAAAAGCTTTCAGGGGATCGCTTGCAGCAGTTTGGCACCATTTTTGAGTGAATTGCAGAACGTCAGATTTTTGCTGAAATTGTGACCGCGCGGCTTAGGGATTTTTTCAAAAAAAGTTGTTCAGACGTCAAGGGCTAATTCTGTTTCCCATGATAAAAACCCATCTGTTTCCACCGAAAAAGCTTTCAGGGGATCGCTTGCAACAGTTTGGCACCATTTTCGAGTGAATTGCAGAACGTCAGATTTTTGCTGAAATTGTGACCGCGCGGCTTAGGGAATTTTTCAAAAAAAGTTGTTCAGACGTCGAGGGCTAATTCTGTTTCCCATGAACAAAACCCATCTGTTTTCACCGAAAAAGCTTTCAGGGGCTCGTTTGCATTAGTTTGGCACCATTTTTGAGTGAATTGCAGAACGTCATATTTTTGCTGAAATTGTGACCGCGCGGCTTAGGGATTTTTTCAAAAAAAGTTGTTCAGACGTCGAGGGCTAATTCTGTTTCCCATGATAAAAACCCACCTGTTTCCACCGAAAAAGCTTTCAGGGGATCACTTGCAGCAGTTTGGCACCATTTTTGAGTGAATTGCAGAACGTCAGATTTTTGCTGAAATTGTGACCGCGCGGCTTAGGGATTTTTCAAAAAAACTTGTTCAGACGTCGAGGGCTAATTCTGTTTCCCATGATAAAAACCCATCTGTTTCCCCCCGAAAAAGCTTTCAGGGGATCGCTTGCAACAGTTTGGCACCATTTTTGAGTGAATTGCAGAACGTCAGATTTTTGCTGAAATTGTGACCGCGCGGCTTAGGGATTTTTTCAAAAAAAGTTGTTCAGACGTCGAGGGCTAATTCTGTTTCCCATGATCAAAACCCATCTGTTTCCACCGAAAAGGCTTTCAGGGGATCGCTTGCAACAGTTTGGCACCATTTTTGAGTGAATTGCAGAACGTCAGATTTTTGCTGAAATTGTGACCGCGCGGCTTAGGGATTTTTTCAAAAAAATTTGTTCAGACGTCGAGGGCTAATTCTGTTTCCCATGATAAAAACCCATCTGTTTCCACCGAAAAAGCTTTCAGGGGATCGCTTGCAACAGTTTGGCACCATTTTTGAGTGAATTGCAGAACGTCAGATTTTTGCTGAAATTGTGACCGCGCGGCTTAGGGATTTTTTCAAAAAAAGGTGTTCAGACGTCGAGGGCTAATTCTGTTTCCCATGATCAAAACCCATCTGTTTCCACCGAAAAACTTTCAGGGGATCGCTTGCAACAGTTTGGCACCATTTTCGAGTGAATTGCAGAACGTCAGATTTTTGCTGAAATTGTGACCGCGCGGCTTAGGGAATTTTTCAAAAAAAGTTGTTCAGACGTCGAGGGCTAATTCTGTTTCCCATGAACAAAACCCATCTGTTTTCACCGAAAAAGCTTTCAGGGGCTCGTTTGCATTAGTTTGGCACCATTTTTGAGTGAATTGCAGAACGTCATATTTTTGCTGAAATTGTGACCGCGCGGCTTAGGGATTTTTTCAAAAAAAGTTGTTCAGACGTCGAGGGCTAATTCTGTTTCCCATGATAAAAACCCACCTGTTTCCACCGAAAAAGCTTTCAGGGGATCACTTGCAGCAGTTTGGCACCATTTTTGAGTGAATTGCAGAACGTCAGATTTTTGCTGAAATTGTGACCGCGCGGCTTAGGGATTTTTCAAAAAAACTTGTTCAGACGTCGAGGGCTAATTCTGTTTCCCATGATAAAAACCCATCTGTTTCCCCCCGAAAAAGCTTTCAGGGGATCGCTTGCAACAGTTTGGCACCATTTTTGAGTGAATTGCAGAACGTCAGATTTTTGCTGAAATTGTGACCGCGCGGCTTAGGGATTTTTTCAAAAAAAGTTGTTCAGACGTCGAGGGCTAATTCTGTTTCCCATGATCAAAACCCATCTGTTTCCACCGAAAAGGCTTTCAGGGGATCGCTTGCAAGAGTTTGGCACCATTTTTGAGTGAATTGCAGAACGTCAGATTTTTGCTGAAATTGTGACCGCGCGGCTTAGGGATTTTTTCAAAAAAATTTGTTCAGACGTCGAGGGCTAATTCTGTTTCCCATGATAAAAACCCATCTGTTTCCACCGAAAAAGCTTTCAGGGGATCGCTTGCAACAGTTTGGCACCATTTTTGAGTGAATTGCAGAACGTCAGATTTTTGCTGAAATTGTGACCGCGCGGCTTAGGGATTTTTTCAAAAAAAGGTGTTCAGACGTCGAGGGCTAATTCTGTTTCCCATGATCAAAACCCATCTGTTTCCACCGAAAAAGCTTTCAGGGGATCGCTTGCAACAGTTTGGCACCATTTTTGAGTGAATTGCAGAACGTCAGATTTTTGCTGAAATTGTGACCGCGCGGCTTAGGGATTTTTTCAAAAAAAGTTGTTCAGACGTCGAGGGCTAATTCTGTTTCCCATGAACAAAACCCATCTGTTTTCACCGAAAAAGCTTTCAGGGGCTCGTTTGCATTAGTTTGGCACCATTTTTGAGTGAATTGCAGAACGTCATATTTTTGCTGAAATTGTGACCGCGCGGCTTAGGGATTTTTTCAAAAAAAGTTGTTCAGACGTCGAGGGCTAATTCTGTTTCCCATGATAAAAACCCATCTGTTTCCACCGAAAAAGCTTTCAGGGGATCGCTTGCAACAGTTTGGCACCATTTTTGAGTGAATTGCAGAACGTCAGATTTTTGCTGAAATTGTGACCGCGCGGCTTAGGGATTTTTTCAAAAAAGGTTGTTCGGACGTCGAGGGCTAATTCTGTTTCCCATGATAAAAACCCATCTGTTTTCACCGAAAAAGCTTTCAGGGGCTCGTTTGCATCAGTTTGGCACCATATTTGAGTGAATTGCAGAAGGTCAGATTTTTGCTGAAATTGTGACCGCGCGGCTTAGAGATTTTTTCAAAAAAAGTTCTTCAGACGTCGAGGGCTAATTCTGTTTCCCATGAACAAAACCCATCTGTTTTCACCGAAAAAGCTTTCAGGGGCTCGTTTGCATCAGTTTGGCACCATTTTTGAGTGAATTGCAGAACGTCAGATTTTTGCTGAAATTGTGACCGCGCGGCTTAGGGATTTTTTCAAAAAAGGTTGTTCGGACGTCGAGGGCTAATTCTGTTTCCCATGATAAAAACCCATCTGTTTTCACCGAAAAAGCTTTCAGGGGCTCGTTTGCATCAGTTTGGCACCATATTTGAGTGAATTGCAGAAGGTCAGATTTTTGCTGAAATTGTGACCGCGCGGCTTAGAGATTTTTTCAAAAAAAGTTGTTCAGACGTCGAGGGCTAATTCTGTTTCCCATGAACAAAACCCATCTGTTTTCACCGAAAAAGCTTTCAGGGGCTCGTTTGCATCAGTTTGGCACCATTTTTGAGTGAATTGCAGAACGTCATATTTTTGCTGAAATTGTGACCGCGCGGCTTAGGGATTTTTTCAAAAAAAGTTGTTCAGACGTCGAGGGCTAATTCTGTTTCCCATGATAAAAACCCACCTGTTTCCACCGAAAAAGCTTTCAGGGGATCGCTTGCAGCAGTTTGGCACCATTTTTGAGTGAATTGCAGAACGTCAGATTTTTGCTGAAATTGTGACCGCGCGGCTTAGGGATTTTTTCAAAAAATGTTGTTCAGACGTCGAGGGCTAATTCTGTTTCCCATGAACAAAACCCATCTGTTTTCACCGAAAAAGCTTTCAGGGGCTCGTTTGCATTAGTTTGGCACCATTTTTGAGTGAATTGCAGAACGTCATATTTTTGCTGAAATTGTGACCGCGCGGCTTAGGGATTTTTTCAAAAAAGGTTGTTCAGACGTCGAGGGCTAATTCTGTTTCCCATGATAAAAACCCACCTGTTTCCACCGAAAAAGCTTTCAGGGGATCACTTGCAGCAGTTTGGCACCATTTTTGAGTGAATTGCAGAACGTCAGATTTTTGCTGAAATTGTGACCGCGCGGCTTAGGGATTTTTTCAAAAAAACTTGTTCAGACGTCGAGGGCTAATTCTGTTTCCCATGATAAAAACCCATCTGTTTCCACCGAAAAGGCTTTCAGGGGATCGCTTGCAACAGTTTGGCACCATTTTTGAGTGAATTGCAGAACGTCAGATTTTTGCTGAAATTGTGACCGCGCGGCTTAGGGATTTTTTCAAAAAAAGGTTTTCAGACGTCGAGGGCTAATTCTGTTTCCCATGATCAAAACCCATCTGTTTCCACCGAAAAAGGTTTCAGGGGATCGCTTGCAACAGTTTGGCACCATTTTTGAGTGAATTGCAGAACGTCAGATTTTTGCTGAAATTGTGACCGCGCGGCTTAGGGATTTTTTCAAAAAATGTTGTTCAGACGTCAGGGGCTAATTCTGTTTCCCATGATAAAAACCCATGTGTTTCCACCGAAAAAGCTTTCAGGGGATCGCTTGCAACAGTTTGGCACCATTTTTGAGTGAATTGAGGAACGTCAGATTTTTGCTGAAATTGTGACCGCGCGGCTTAGGGATTTTTTCAAAAAAAGTTGTTCAGACGTCGAGGGCTCATTCTGTTTCCCATGATAAAAACCCATCTGTTTCCACCGAAAAAGCTTTCAGGGGATCGCTTGCAACAGTTTGGCACCATTTTTGAGTGAATTGCAGAACGTCCGATTTTTGCTGAAATTGTGACCGCGCGGCTTAGGGATTTTTTCAAAAAAAGTTGTTCAGACGTCGAGGGCTAATTCTGTTTCCCATGATAAAAACCCATCTGTTTCCACCGAAAAAGCTTTCAGGGGATCGCTTGCAACAGTTTGGCACCATTTTTGAGTGAATTGCAGAACGTCAGATCTTTGCTGAAATTGTGACCGCGCGGCTTAGGGATTTTTTCAAAAAAAGGTGTTCAGACGTCGAGGGCTAATTCTGTTTCCCATGATCAAAACCCATCTGTTTCCACCGAAAAAGCTTTCAGGGGATCGCTTGCAACAGTTTGGCACCATTTTTGAGTGAATTGCAGAACGCCAGATTTTTGCTGAAATTGTGACCGCGCGGCTTAGGGATTTTTTCAAAAAAAATTGTTCAGACGTCGAGGGCTAATTCTGTTTCCCATGATAAAAACCCATCTTTTTCACCGAAAAAGCTTTCAGGGGCTCGTTTTCATCAGTTTGGCACCATATTTGAGTGAATTGCAGAACGTCAGATTTTTGCTGAAATTGTGACCGCGCGGCTTAGGGATTTTTTCAAAAAAAGTTGTTCAGACGTCGAGCGCTCATTCTGTTTCCCATATTAAAAACCCATCTGTTTTCCACCGAAAAAGCTTTCAGGGGATCGCTTGCAACAGTTTGGCACCATTTTTGAGTGAATTGCAGAACGTCAGATTTTTGCTGAAATTGTGACCGCGCGGCTTAGGGATTTTTTCAAAAAAGGTTGTTCGGACGTCGAGGGCTAATTCTGTTTCCCATGAACAAAACCCATCTGTTTTCACCGAAAAAGCTTTCAGGGGCTCGTTTGCATCAGTTTGGCACCATTTTTGAGTGAATTGCAGAACGTCATATTTTTGCTGAAATTGTGACCGCGCGGCTTAGGGATTTTTTCAAAAAAACTTGTTCAGACGTCGAGGGCTAATTCTGTTTCCCATGATAAAAACCCACCTGTTTCCACCGAAAAAGCTTTCAGGGGATCGCTTGCAGCAGTTTGGCACCATTTTTGAGTGAATTGCAGAACGTCAGATTTTTGCTGAAATTCTGACCGCGCGGCTTAGGGATTTTTTCAAAAAAAGTTGTTCAGACGTCAAGGGCTAATTCTGTTTCCCATGATAAAAACCCATCTGTTTCCACCGAAAAAGCTTTCAGGGGATCGCTTGCAACAGTTTGGCACCATTTTCGAGTGAATTGCAGAACGTCAGATTTTTGCTGAAATTGTGACCGCGCGGCTTAGGGATTTTTTCAAAAAAAGTTGTTCAGACGTCGAGGGCTAATTCTGTTTCCCATGAACAAAACCCATCTGTTTTCACCGAAAAAGCTTTCAGGGGCTCGTTTGCATTAGTTTGGCAGCATTTTTGAGTGAATTGCAGAACGTCATATTTTTGCTGAAATTGTGACCGCGCGGCTTAGGGATTTTTTCAAAAAAAGTTGTTCAGACGTCGAGGGCTAATTCTGTTTCCCATGATAAAAACCCACCTGTTTCCACCGAAAAAGCTTTCAGGGGATCACTTGCAGCAGTTTGGCACCATTTTTGAGTGAATTGCAGAACGTCAGATTTTTGCTGAAATTGTGACCGCGCGGCTTAGGGATTTTTCAAAAAAACTTGTTCAGACGTCGAGGGCTAATTCTGTTTCCCATGATAAAAACCCATCTGTTTCCCCCCGAAAAAGCTTTCAGGGGCTCGTTTGCATTAGTTTGGCACCATTTTTGAGTGAATTGCAGAACGTCATATTTTTGCTGAAATTGTGACCGCGTGGCTTAGGGATTTTTTCAAAAAAGGTTGTTCAGACGTCGAGGGCTAATTCTGTTTCCCATGATAAAAACCCACCTGTTTCCACCGAAAAAGCTTTCAGGGGATCACTTGCAGCAGTTTGGCACCATTTTTGAGTGAATTGCAGAACGTCAGATTTTTGCTGAAATTGTGACCGCGCGGCTTAGGGATTTTTTCAAAAAAACTTGTTCAGACGTCGAGGGCTAATTCTGTTTCCCATGATAAAAACCCATCTGTTTCCACCGAAAAGGCTTTCAGGGGATCGCTTGCAACAGTTTGGCACCATTTTTGAGTGAATTGCAGAACGTCAGATTTTTGCTGAAATTGTGACCGCGCGGCTTAGTGATTTTTTCAAAAAAAGGTTTTCAGACGTCGAGGGCTAATTCTGTTTCCCATGATCAAAACCCATCTGTTTCCACCGAAAAAGGTTTCAGGGGATCGCTTGCAACAGTTTGGCACCATTTTTGAGTGAATTGCAGAACGTCAGATTTTTGCTGAAATTGTGACCGCGCGGCTTAGGGATTTTTTCAAAAAATGTTGTTCAGACGTCAGGGGCTAATTCTGTTTCCCATGATAAAAACCCATGTGTTTCCACCGAAAAAGCTTTCAGGGGATCGCTTGCAACAGTTTGGCACCATTTTTGAGTGAATTGAGGAACGTCAGATTTTTGCTGAAATTGTGACCGCGCGGCTTAGGGATTTTTTCAAAAAAAGTTGTTCAGACGTCGAGGGCTCATTCTGTTTCCCATGATAAAAACCCATCTGTTTCCACCGAAAAAGCTTTCAGGGGATCGCTTGCAACAGTTTGGCACCATTTTTGAGTGAATTGCAGAACGTCCGATTTTTGCTGAAATTGTGACCGCGCGGCTTAGGGATTTTTTCAAAAAAAGTTGTTCAGACGTCGAGGGCTAATTCTGTTTCCCATGATAAAAACCCATCTGTTTCCACCGAAAAAGCTTTCAGGGGATCGCTTGCAACAGTTTGGCACCATTTTTGAGTGAATTGCAGAACGTCAGATTTTTGCTGAAATTGTGACCGCGCGGCTTAGGGATTTTTTCAAAAAAAGGTGTTCAGACGTCGAGGGCTAATTCTGTTTCCCATGATCAAAACCCATCTGTTTCCACCGAAAAAGCTTTCAGGGGATCGCTTGCAACAGTTTGGCACCATTTTTGAGTGAATTGCAGAACGCCAGATTTTTGCTGAAATTGTGACCGCGCGGCTTAGGGATTTTTTCAAAAAAAATTGTTCAGACGTCGAGGGCTAATTCTGTTTCCCATGATAAAAACCCATCTTTTTCACCGAAAAAGCTTTCAGGGGCTCGTTTTCATCAGTTTGGCACCATATTTGAGTGAATTGCAGAACGTCAGATTTTTGCTGAAATTGTGACCGCGCGGCTTAGGGATTTTTTCAAAAAAAGTTGTTCAGACGTCGAGCGCTCATTCTGTTTCCCATATTAAAAACCCATCTGTTTTCCACCGAAAAAGCTTTCAGGGGATCGCTTGCAACAGTTTGGCACCATTTTTGAGTGAATTGCAGAACGTCAGATTTTTGCTGAAATTGTGACCGCGCGGCTTAGGGATTTTTTCAAAAAAGGTTGTTCGGACGTCGAGGGCTAATTCTGTTTCCCATGAACAAAACCCATCTGTTTTCACCGAAAAAGCTTTCAGGGGCTCGTTTGCATCAGTTTGGCACCATTTTTGAGTGAATTGCAGAACGTCATATTTTTGCTGAAATTGTGACCGCGCGGCTTAGGGATTTTTTCAAAAAAACTTGTTCAGACGTCGAGGGCTAATTCTGTTTCCCATGATAAAAACCCACCTGTTTCCACCGAAAAAGCTTTCAGGGGATCGCTTGCAGCAGTTTGGCACCATTTTTGAGTGAATTGCAGAACGTCAGATTTTTGCTGAAATTCTGACCGCGCGGCTTAGGGATTTTTTCAAAAAAAGTTGTTCAGACGTCAAGGGCTAATTCTGTTTCCCATGATAAAAACCCATCTGTTTCCACCGAAAAAGCTTTCAGGGGATCGCTTGCAACAGTTTGGCACCATTTTCGAGTGAATTGCAGAACGTCAGATTTTTGCTGAAATTGTGACCGCGCGGCTTAGGGATTTTTTCAAAAAAAGTTGTTCAGACGTCGAGGGCTAATTCTGTTTCCCATGAACAAAACCCATCTGTTTTCACCGAAAAAGCTTTCAGGGGCTCGTTTGCATTAGTTTGGCAGCATTTTTGAGTGAATTGCAGAACGTCATATTTTTGCTGAAATTGTGACCGCGCGGCTTAGGGATTTTTTCAAAAAAAGTTGTTCAGACGTCGAGGGCTAATTCTGTTTCCCATGATAAAAACCCACCTGTTTCCACCGAAAAAGCTTTCAGGGGATCACTTGCAGCAGTTTGGCACCATTTTTGAGTGAATTGCAGAACGTCAGATTTTTGCTGAAATTGTGACCGCGCGGCTTAGGGATTTTTCAAAAAAACTTGTTCAGACGTCGAGGGCTAATTCTGTTTCCCATGATAAAAACCCATCTGTTTCCCCCCGAAAAAGCTTTCAGGGGATCGCTTGCAACAGTTTGGCACCATTTTTGAGTGAATTGCAGAACGTCAGATTTTTGCTGAAATTGTGACCGCGCGGCTTAGGGATTTTTTCAAAAAAAGTTGTTCAGACGTCGAGGGCTAATTCTGTTTCCCATGATCAAAACCCATCTGTTTCCACCGAAAAGGCTTTCAGGGGATCGCTTGCAACAGTTTGGCACCATTTTTGAGTGAATTGCAGAACGTCAGATTTTTGCTGAAATTGTGACCGCGCGGCTTAGGGATTTTTTCAAAAAAAGGTTTTCAGACGTCGAGGGCTAATTCTGTTTCCCATGATCAAAACCCATCTGTTTCCACCGAAAAAGGTTTCAGGGGATCGCTTGCAACAGTTTGGCACCATTTTTGAGTGAATTGAGGAACGTCAGATTTTTGCTGAAATTGTGACCGCGCGGCTTTGGGATTTTTTCAAAAAAAGGTGTTCAGACGTCGAGGGCTCATTCTGTTTCCCATGATCAAAACCCATCTGTTTCCACCGAAAAAGGTTTCAGGGGATCGCTTGCAACAGTTTGGCACCATTTTTGAGTGAATTGCAGAACGTCATATTTTTGCTGAAATTGTGACCGCGCGGCTTAGGGATTTTTTCAAAAAATGTTGTTCAGACGTCAGGGGCTAATTCTGTTTCCCATGATAAAAACCCATGTGTTTCCACCGAAAAAGCTTTCAGGGGATCGCTTGCAACAGTTTGGCACCATTTTTGAGTGAATTGAGGAACGTCAGATTTTTGCTGAAATTGTGACCGCGCGGCTTAGGGATTTTTTCAAAAAAAGTTGTTCAGACGTCGAGGGCTCATTCTGTTTCCCATGATAAAAACCCATCTGTTTCCACCGAAAAAGCTTTCAGGGGATCGCTTGCAACAGTTTGGCACCATTTTTGAGTGAATTGCAGAACGTCAGATTTTTGCTGAAATTGTGACCGCGCGGCTTAGGGATTTTTTCAAAAAAAGTTGTTCAGACGTCGAGGGCTAATTCTGTTTCCCATGATCAAAACCCATCTGTTTCCACCGAAAAAGCTTTCAGGGGATCGCTTGCAACAGTTTGGCACCATTTTTGAGTGAATTGCAGAACGTCAGATTTTTGCTGAAATTGTGACCGCGCGGCTTAGGGATTTTTTCAAAAAAAGGTGTTCAGACGTCGAGGGCTCATTCTGTTTCCCATGATAAAAACCCATCTGTTTCCACCGAAAAAGCTTTCAGGGGATCGCTTGCAACAGTTTGGCACCATTTCTGAGTGAATTGCAGAACGTCAGATTTTTGCTGAAATTGTGACCGCGCGGCTTAGGGATTTTTTCAAAAAAAGTTGTTCAGACGTCGAGGGCTAATTCTGTTTCCCATGAACAAAACCCATCTGTTTTCACCGAAAAAGCTTTCAGGGGCTCGTTTGCATCAGTTTGGCACCATTTTTGAGTGAATTGCAGAACGTCATATTTTTGCTGAAATTGTGACCGCGCGGCTTAGGGATTTTTTCAAAAAAAGTTGTTCAGACGTCGAGGGCTAATTCTGTTTCCCATGATAAAAACCCATTTGTTTCCAGCGAAAAAGCTTTCAGGGGATCGCTTGCAACACTTTGGCACCATTTTTGAGTGAATTGCAGAACGTCAGATTTTTGCTGAAATTGTGACCGCGCGGCTTAGGGATTTTTTCAAAAAAAGGTGTTCAGACGTCGAGGGCTCATTCTGTTTCCCATGATAAAAACCCATCTGTTTCCACCGAAAAAGCTTTCAGGGGATCGCTTGCAACAGTTTGGCACCATTTCTGAGTGAATTGCAGAACGTCAGATTTTTGCTGAAATTGTGACCGCGCGGCTTAGGGATTTTTTCAAAAAAAGTTGTTCAGACGTCGAGGGCTAATTCTGTTTCCCATGAACAAAACCCATCTGTTTTCACCGAAAAAGCTTTCAGGGGCTCGTTTGCATCAGTTTGGCACCATTTTTGAGTGAATTGCAGAACGTCATATTTTTGCTGAAATTGTGACCGCGCGGCTTAGGGATTTTTTCAAAAAAAGTTGTTCAGACGTCGAGGGCTAATTCTGTTTCCCATGATAAAAACCCATTTGTTTCCAGCGAAAAAGCTTTCAGGGGATCGCTTGCAACACTTTGGCACCATTTTTGAGTGAATTGCAGAACGTCAGATTTTTGCTGAAATTGTGACCGCGCGGCTTAGGGATTTTTTCAAAAAAACTTGTTCAGACGTCGAGGGCTAATTCTGTTTCCCATGATAAAAACCCATCTGTTTCCCCCCGAAAAAGCTTTCAGGGGATCGCTTGCAACAGTTTGGCACCATTTTTGAGTGAATTGCAGAACGTCAGATTTTTGCTGAAATTGTGACCTCGCGGCTTAGGGATTTTTTCAAAAAAAGTTGTTCAGACGTCGAGGGCTAATTCTGTTTCCCATGATCAAAACCCATCTGTTTCCACCGAAAAGGCTTTCAGGGGATCGCTTGCAACAGTTTGGCACCATTTTTGAGTGAATTGCAGAACGTCAGATTTTTGCTGAAATTGTGACCGCGCGGCTTAGGGATTTTTTCAAAAAAAGGTTTTCAGACGTCGAGGGCTAATTCTGTTTCCCATGATCAAAACCCATCTGTTTCCACCGAAAAAGCTTTCAGGGGATCGCTTGCAACAGTTTGGCACCATTTTTGAGTGAATTGCAGAACGTCAGATTTTTGCTGAAATTGTGACCGCGCGGCTTAGGGATTTTTTCAAAAAATGTTGTTCAGACGTCAGGGGCTAATTCTGTTTCCCATGATAAAAACCCATGTGTTTCCACCGAAAAAGCTTTCAGGGGATCGCTTGCAACAGTTTGGCACCATTTTTGAGTGAATTGAGGAACGTCAGATTTTTGCTGAAATTGTGACCGCGCGGCTTAGGGATTTTTTCAAAAAAAGTTGTTCAGACGTCGAGGGCTCATTCTGTTTCCCATGATAAAAACCCATCTGTTTCCCCCCGAAAAAGCTTTCAGGGGATCGCTTGCAACAGTTTGGCACCATTTTTGAGTGAATTGCAGAACGTCAGATTTTTGCTGAAATTGTGACCGCGCGGCTTAGGGATTTTTTCAAAAAAAGTTGTTCAGACGTCGAGGGCTAATTCTGTTTCCCATGATCAAAACCCATCTGTTTCCACCGAAAAGGCTTTCAGGGGATCGCTTGCAACACTTTGGCACCTTTTTTGAGTGAATTGTAGAACGTCAGATTTTTGCTGAAATTGTGACCGCGCGGCTTAGGGATTTTTTCAAAAAAAGTTTTTCAGACGTCGAGGGCTAATTCTGTTTCCCATGATCAAAACCCATCTGTTTCCACCGAAAAAGGTTTCAGGGGATCGCTTGCAACAGTTTGGCACCATTTTTGAGTGAATTGCAGAACGTCAGATTTTTGCTGAAATTGTGACCGCGCGGCTTAGGGATTTTTTCAAAAAAAGGTGTTCAGACGTCGAGGGCTAATTCTGTTTCCCATGATAAAAACCCATTTGTTTCCAGCGAAAAAGCTTTCAGGGGATCGCTTGCAACACTTTGGCACCATTTTTGAGTGAATTGCAGAACGTCAGATTTTTGCTGAAATTGTGACCGCGCGGCTTAGGGATTTTTTCAAAAAAACTTGTTCAGACGTCGAGGGCTAATTCTGTTTCCCATGATCAAAACCCATCTGTTTCCACCGAAAAAGCTTTCAGGGGATCGCTTGCAACAGTTTGGCACCATTTTTGAGTGAATTGCAGAACGTCATATTTTTGCTGAAATTGTGACCGCGCGGCTTAGGGATTTTTTCAAAAAATGTTGTTCAGACGTCAGGGGCTAATTCTGTTTCCCATGATAAAAACCCATGTGTTTCCACCGAAAAAGATTTCAGGGGATCGCTTGCAACAGTTTGGCACCATTTTTGAGTGAATTGCAGAACGTCAGATTTTTGCTGAAATTGTGACCGCGCGGCTTAGGGATTTTTTCAAAAAAAGGTTTTCAGACGTCGAGGGCTAATTCTGTTTCTCATGATCAAAACCCATCTGTTTCCACCGAAAAAGCTTTCAGGGGATCGCTTGCAACAGTTTGGCACCATTTTTGAGTGAATTGCAGAACGTCAGATTTTTGCTGAAATTGTGACCGCGCGGCTTAGGGATTTTTTCAAAAAATGTTGTTCAGACGTCAGGGGCTAATTCTGTTTCCCATGATAAAATCCCATGTGTTTCCACCGAAAAAGCTTTCAGGGGATCGCTTGCAACAGTTTGGCACCATTTTTGAGTGAATTGAGGAACGTCAGATTTTTGCTGAAATTGTGACCGCGCGGCTTAGGGATTTTTTCAAAAAAAGTTGTTCAGACGTCGAGGGCTCATTCTGTTTCCCATGATAAAAACCCATCTGTTTCCACCGAAAAAGCTTTCAGGGGATCGCTTGCAACAGTTTGGCACTATTTTTGAGTGAATTGCAGAACGTCAGATTTTTGCTGAAATTGTGACCGCGCGGCTTAGGGATTTTTTCAAAAAAAGTTGTTCAGACGTCGAGGGCTCATTCTGTTTCCCATGATAAAAACCCATCTGTTTCCACCGAAAAAGCTTTCAGGGGATCGCTTGCAACAGTTTGGCACCATTTTTGAGTGAATTGCAGAACGTCAGATTTTTGCTGAAATTGTGACCGCGCGGCTTAGGGATTTTTTCAAAAAAAGTTGTTCAGACGTCGAGGGCTAATTCTGTTTCCCATGATAAAAACCCACCTGTTTCCACCGAAAAAGCTTTCAGGGGATCACTTGCAGCAGTTTGGCTCCATTTTTGAGTGAATTGCAGAACGTCAGATTTTTGCTGAAATTGTGACCGCGCGGCTTAGGGATTTTTTCAAAAAAACTTGTTTAGACGTCGAGGGCTAATTCTGTTTCCCATGATAAAAACCCATGTGTTTCCACCGAAAAAGCTTTCAGGGGATCGCTTGCAACAGTTTGGCACCATTTTTGAGTGAATTGAGGAACGTCAGATTTTTGCTGAAATTGTGACCGCGCGGCTTAGGGATTTTTTCAAAAAAAGTTGTTCAGACGTCGAGGGCTCATTCTGTTTCCCATGATAAAAACCCATCTGTTTCCACCGAAAAAGCTTTCAGGGGATCGCTTGCAACAGTTTGGCACTATTTTTGAGTGAATTGCAGAACGTCAGATTTTTGCTGAAATTGTGACCGCGCGGCTTAGGGATTTTTTCAAAAAAAGTTGTTCAGACGTCGAGGGCTCATTCTGTTTCCCATGATAAAAACCCATCTGTTTCCACCGAAAAAGCTTTCAGGGGATCGCTTGCAACAGTTTGGCACCATTTTTGAGTGAATTGCAGAACGTCAGATTTTTGCTGAAATTGTGACCGCGCGGCTTAGGGATTTTTTCAAAAAAAGTTGTTCAGACGTCGAGGGCTAATTCTGTTTCCCATGATAAAAACCCACCTGTTTCCACCGAAAAAGCTTTCAGGGGATCACTTGCAGCAGTTTGGCTCCATTTTTGAGTGAATTGCAGAACGTCAGATTTTTGCTGAAATTGTGACCGCGCGGCTTAGGGATTTTTTCAAAAAAACTTGTTTAGACGTCGAGGGCTAATTCTGTTTCCCATGATAAAAACCCATCTGTTTCCCCCCGAAAAAGCTTTCAGGGGATCGCTTGCAACAGTTTGGCACCATTTTTGAGTGAATTGCAGAACGTCAGATTTTTGCTGAAATTGTGACCCCGCGGCTTAGGGATTTTTTCAAAAAAAGTTGTTCAGACGTCGAGGGCTAATTCTGTTTCCCATGATCAAAACCCATCTGTTTCCACCGAAAAAGCTTTCAGGGGATCGCTTGCAACAGTTTGGCACCATTCTTGAGTGAATTGCAGAACGTCAGATTTTTGCTGAAATTGTGACCGCGCTTCTTAGGGATTTTTTCAAAAAAAGGTGTTCAGACGTCGAGGGCTAATTCTGTTTCCCATGATCAAAACCCATCTGTTTCCACCGAAAAAGCTTTCAGGGGATCGCTTGCAACAGTTTGGCACCATTTTTGAGTGAATTGAGGAACGTCAGATTTTTGCTGAAATTGTGACCGCGCGGCTTAGGGATTTTTTCAAAAAAAGTTGTTCAGACGTCGAGGGCTCATTCTGTTTCCCATGATAAAAACCCATCTGTTTCCACCGAAAAAGCTTTCAGGGGATCGCTTGCAACAGTTTGGCACCATTTTTGAGTGAATTGCAGAACGTCAGATTTTTGCTGAAATTGTGACCGCGCGGCTTAGGGATTTTTTCAAAAAAAGTTGTTCAGACGTCGAGGGCTAATTCTGTTTCCCATGATAAAAACCCACCTGTTTCCACCGAAAAAGCTTTCAGGGGATCACTTGCAGCAGTTTGGCTCCATTTTTGAGTGAATTGCAGAACGTCAGATTTTTGCTGAAATTGTGACCGCGCGGCTTAGGGATTTTTTCAAAAAAACTTGTTTAGACGTCGAGGGCTAATTCTGTTTCCCATGATAAAAACCCATCTGTTTCCCCCCGAAAAAGCTTTCAGGGGATCGCTTGCAACAGTTTGGCACCATTTTTGAGTGAATTGCAGAACGTCAGATTTTTGCTGAAATTGTGACCCCGCGGCTTAGGGATTTTTTCAAAAAAAGTTGTTCAGACGTCGAGGGCTAATTCTGTTTCCCTTGATCAAAACCCATCTGTTTCCACCGAAAAAGCTTTCAGGGGATCGGTTGCAACAGTTTGGCACCATTTTTGAGTGAATTGCAGAACGTCAGATTTTTGCTGAAATTGTGACCGCGCGGCTTAGGGATTTTTTCAAAAAAACTTGTTCAGACGTCGAGGGCTAATTCTGTTTCCCATGATAAAAACCCATCTGTTTCCACCGAAAAAGCTTTCAGGGGATCGCTTGCAACAGTTTGGCACCATTTTTGAGTGAATTGCAGAACGTCAGATTTTTGCTGAAATTGTGACCGCGCGGCTTAGGGATTTTTTCAAAAAAAGGTGTTCAGACGTCGAGGGCTAATTCTGTTTCCCATGATGAAAACCCATCTGTTTCCACCGAAAAAGCTTTCAGGGGATTGCTTGCAACAGTTTGGCACCATTTTTGAGTGAATTGCAGAACGTCAGATTTTTGCTGAAATTGTGACCGCGCGGCTTAGGGATTTTTTCAAAAAAAGTTGTTCAGACGTCGAGGGCTAATTCTGTTTCCCATGATCAAAACCCATCTGTTTCCACCGAAAAGGCTTTCAGAGGATTGCTTGCAACAGTTTGGCACCATTTTTGAGTGAATTGCAGAACGTCATATTTTTGCTGAAATTGTGACCGCGCGGCTTAGGGATTTTTTCAAAAAATGTTGTTCAGACGTCAGGGGCTAATTCTGTTTCCCATGATAAAAACCCATCTGTTTCCACCGAAAAAGCTTTCAGGGGATCGCTTGTAACAGTTTGGCACCATTTTTGAGTGAATTGCAGAACGTCAGATTTTTGCTGAAATTGTGACCGCGCGGCTTAGGGATTTTTTCAAAAAAAGGTGTTCAGACGTCGAGGGCTAATTCTGTTTCCCATGATCAAAACCCATCTGTTTCCACCGAAAAAGCTTTCAGGGGATTGCTTGCAACAGTTTGGCACCATTTTTGAGTGAATTGCAGAACGTCAGATTTTTGCTGAAATTGTGACCGCGCGGCTTAGGGATTTTTTCAAAAAATGTTGTTCAGACGTCAGGGGCTAATTCTGTTTCCCATGATAAAAACCCACCTGTTTCCACCGAAAAAGCTTTCAGGGGATCACTTGCAACAGTTTGGCACCATTTTTGAGTGAATTGCAGAACGTCAGATTTTTGCTGAAATTGTGACCGCGCGGCTTAGGGATTTTTTCAAAAAAACTTGTTCAGACGTCGAGGGCTAATTCTGTTTCCCATGATAAAAACCCATCTGTTTCCCCCCGAAAAAGCTTTCAGGGGATCGCTTGCAACAGTTTGGCACCATTTTTGAGTGAATTGCAGAACGTCAGATTTTTGCTGAAATTGTGACCGCGCGGCTTAGGGATTTTTTTCAAAAAAAGTTGTTCAGACGTCGAGGGCTAATTCTGTTTCCCATGATAAAAACCCATCTGTTTCCACCGAAAAAGCTTTCAGGGGATCGCTTGCAACAGTTTGGCACCATTTTTGAGTGAATTGCAGAACGTCAGATTTCTGCTGAAATTGTGACCGCGCGGCTTAGGGATTTTTTCAAAAAAAGGTGTTCAGACGTCGAGGGCTAATTCTGTTTCCCATGATCAAAACCCATCTGTTTCCACCGAAAAAGCTTTCAGGGGATCGCTTGCAACAGTTTGACACCATTTTTGAGTTAATTGCAGAACGTCAGATTTTTGCTGAAATTGTGACCGCGCGGCTTAGGGATTTTTTCAAAAAAAGTTGTTCAGACGTCGAGGGCTAATTCTGTTTCCCATGAACAAAACCCATCTGTTTTCACCGAAAAAGCTTTCAGGGGCTCGTTTGCATTAGTTTGGCACCATTTTTGAGTGAATTGCAGAAGGTCAGATTTTTGCTGAAATTGTGACCGCGCGGCTTAGAGATTTTTTCAAAAAAAGTTCTTCAGACGTCGAGGGCTAATTCTGTTTCCCATGAACAAAACCCATCTGTTTTCACCGAAAAAGCTTTCAGGGGCTCGTTTGCATCAGTTTGGCACCATTTTTGAGTGAATTGCAGAACGTCAGATTTTTGCTGAAATTGTGACCGCGCGGCTTAGGGATTTTTTCAAAAAAGGTTGTTCGGACGTCGAGGGCTAATTCTGTTTCCCATGATAAAAACCCATCTGTTTTCACCGAAAAAGCTTTCAGGGGCTCGTTTGCATCAGTTTGGCACCATATTTGAGTGAATTGCAGAAGGTCAGATTTTTGCTGAAATTGTGACCGCGCGGCTTAGAGATTTTTTCAAAAAAAGTTGTTCAGACGTCGAGGGCTAATTCTGTTTCCCATGAACAAAACCCATCTGTTTTCACCGAAAAAGCTTTCAGGGGCTCGTTTGCATCAGTTTGGCACCATTTTTGAGTGAATTGCAGAACGTCAGATTTTTGCTGAAATTGTGACCGCGCGGCTTAGGGATTTTTTCAAAAAAACTTGTTTAGACGTCGAGGGCTAATTCTGTTTCCCATGATAAAAACCCATCTGTTTCCACCGAAAAAGCTTTCAGGGGATCACTTGCAGCAGTTTGGCTCCATTTTTGAGTGAATTGCAGAACGTCAGATTTTTGCTGAAATTGTGACCGCGCGGCTTAGGGATTTTTTCAAAAAAACTTGTTTAGACGTCGAGGGCTAATTCTGTTTCCCATGATAAAAACCCATCTGTTTCCACCGAAAAAGCTTTCAGGGGATCACTTGCAGCAGTTTGGCTCCATTTTTGAGTGAATTGCAGAACGTCAGATTTTTGCTGAAATTGTGACCGCGCGGCTTAGGGATTTTTTCAAAAAAACTTGTTTAGACGTCGAGGGCTAATTCTGTTTCCCATGATAAAAACCCATCTGTTTCCCCCCGAAAAAGCTTTCAGGGGATCGCTTGCAACAGTTTGGCACCATTTTTGAGTGAATTGCAGAACGTCAGATTTTTGCTGAAATTGTGACCACGCGGCTTAGGGATTTTTTCAAAAAAAGTTGTTCAGACGTCGAGGGCTAATTCTGTTTCCCTTGATCAAAACCCATCTGTTTCCACCGAAAAAGCTTTCAGGGGATCGCTTGCAACAGTTTGGCACCATTTTTGAGTGAATTGCAGAACGTCAGATTTTTGCTGAAATTGTGACCGCGCGGCTTAGGGATTTTTTCAAAAAAACTTGTTCAGACGTCGAGGGCTAATTCTGTTTCCCATGATAAAAACCCATCTGTTTCCACCGAAAAAGCTTTCAGGGGATCGCTTGCAACAGTTTGGCACCATTTTTGAGTGAATTGCAGAACGTCAGATTTTTGCTGAAATTGTGACCGCGCGGCTTAGGGATTTTTTCAAAAAAAGGTGTTCAGACGTCGAGGGCTAATTCTGTTTCCCATGATGAAAACCCATCTGTTTCCACCGAAAAAGCTTTCAGGGGATTGCTTGCAACAGTTTGGCACCATTTTTGAGTGAATTGCAGAACGTCAGATTTTTGCTGAAATTGTGACCGCGCGGCTTAGGGATTTTTTCAAAAAAAGTTGTTCAGACGTCGAGGGCTAATTCTGTTTCCCATGATCAAAACCCATCTGTTTCCACCGAAAAAGCTTTCAGGGGATTGCTTGCAACAGTTTGGCACCATTTTTGAGTGAATTGCAGAACGTCATATTTTTGCTGAAATTGTGACCGCGCGGCTTAGGGATTTTTTCAAAAAATGTTGTTCAGACGTCAGGGGCTAATTCTGTTTCCCATGATAAAAACCCATCTGTTTCCACCGAAAAAGCTTTCAGGGGATCGCTTGCAACAGTTTGGCACCATTTTTGAGTGAATTGCAGAACGTCAGATTTTTGCTGAAATTGTGACCGCGCGGCTTAGGGATTTTTTCAAAAAAAGGTGTTCAGACGTCGAGGGCTAATTCTGTTTCCCATGATGAAAACCCATCTGTTTCCACCGAAAAAGCTTTCAGGGGATTGCTTGCAACAGTTTGGCACCATTTTTGAGTGAATTGCAGAACGTCAGATTTTTGCTGAAATTGTGACCGCGCGGCTTAGGGATTTTTTCAAAAAAAGTTGTTCAGACGTCGAGGGCTAATTCTGTTTCCCATGATCAAAACCCATCTGTTTCCACCGAAAAGGCTTTCAGAGGATTGCTTGCAACAGTTTGGCACCATTTTTGAGTGAATTGCAGAACGTCATATTTTTGCTGAAATTGTGACCGCGCGGCTTAGGGATTTTTTCAAAAAATGTTGTTCAGACGTCAGGGGCTAATTCTGTTTCCCATGATAAAAACCCATCTGTTTCCACCGAAAAAGCTTTCAGGGGATCGCTTGTAACAGTTTGGCACCATTTTTGAGTGAATTGCAGAACGTCAGATTTTTGCTGAAATTGTGACCGCGCGGCTTAGGGATTTTTTCAAAAAAAGGTGTTCAGACGTCGAGGGCTAATTCTGTTTCCCATGATCAAAACCCATCTGTTTCCACCGAAAAAGCTTTCAGGGGATTGCTTGCAACAGTTTGGCACCATTTTTGAGTGAATTGCAGAACGTCAGATTTTTGCTGAAATTGTGACCGCGCGGCTTAGGGATTTTTTCAAAAAATGTTGTTCAGACGTCAGGGGCTAATTCTGTTTCCCATGATAAAAACCCACCTGTTTCCACCGAAAAAGCTTTCAGGGGATCACTTGCAACAGTTTGGCACCATTTTTGAGTGAATTGCAGAACGTCAGATTTTTGCTGAAATTGTGACCGCGCGGCTTAGGGATTTTTTCAAAAAAACTTGTTCAGACGTCGAGGGCTAATTCTGTTTCCCATGATAAAAACCCATCTGTTTCCCCCCGAAAAAGCTTTCAGGGGATCGCTTGCAACAGTTTGGCACCATTTTTGAGTGAATTGCAGAACGTCAGATTTTTGCTGAAATTGTGACCGCGCGGCTTAGGGATTTTTTTCAAAAAAAGTTGTTCAGACGTCGAGGGCTAATTCTGTTTCCCATGATAAAAACCCATCTGTTTCCACCGAAAAAGCTTTCAGGGGATCGCTTGCAACAGTTTGGCACCATTTTTGAGTGAATTGCAGAACGTCAGATTTCTGCTGAAATTGTGACCGCGCGGCTTAGGGATTTTTTCAAAAAAAGTTGTTCAGACGTCGAGGGCTAATTCTGTTTCCCATGATAAAAACCCATCTGTTTCCACCGAAAAAGCTTTCAGGGGATCGCTTGCAACAGTTTGGCACCATTTTTGAGTGAATTGCAGAACGTCAGATTTTTGCTGAAATTGTGACCGCGCGGCTTAGGGATTTTTTCAAAAAAAGGTGTTCAGACGTCGAGGGCTCATTCTGTTTCCCATGATAAAAACCCATCTGTTTCCACCGAAAAGCTTTCAGGGGATCGCTTGCAACAGTTTGGCACCATTTCTGAGTGAATTGCAGAACGTCAGATTTTTGCTGAAATTGTGACCGCGCGGCTTAGGGATTTTTTCAAAAAAAGTTGTTCAGACGTCGAGGGCTAATTCTGTTTCCCATGAACAAAACCCATTTGTTTCCAGCGAAAAAGCTTTCAGGGGATCGCTTGCAACACTTTGGCACCATTTTTGAGTGAATTGCAGAACGTCAGATTTTTGCTGAAATTGTGACCGCGCGGCTTAGGGATTTTTTCAAAAAAACTTGTTCAGACGTCGAGGGCTAATTCTGTTTCCCATGATAAAAACCCATCTGTTTCCCCCCGAAAAAGCTTTCAGGGGATCGCTTGCAACAGTTTGGCACCATTTTTGAGTGAATTGCAGAACGTCAGATTTTTGCTGAAATTGTGACCGCGCGGCTTAGGGATTTTTTCAAAAAAAGTTGTTCAGACGTCGAGGGCTAATTCTGTTTCCCATGATAAAAACCCATTTGTTTCCAGCGAAAAAGCTTTCAGGGGATCGCTTGCAACACTTTGGCACCATTTTTGAGTGAATTGCAGAACGTCA
This sequence comes from Podarcis tiliguerta, assembly GCF_965153285.1. NCBI lineage: Eukaryota > Metazoa > Chordata > Lepidosauria > Squamata > Lacertidae > Podarcis > Podarcis tiliguerta. The sequence continues at coordinate 108,772,741 of NC_139536.1, forward strand.
GATTTTTGCTGAAATTGTGACCGCGCGGCTTAGGGATTTTTTCAAAAAAACTTGTTCAGACGTCGAGGGCTCATTCTGTTTCCCATGATAAAAACCCACCTGTTTCCACCGAAAAAGCTTTCAGGGGATCGCTTGCAACAGTTTGGCACCATTTTTGAGTGAATTGCAGAACGTCAGATTTTTGCTGAAATTGTGACCGCGCGGCTTAGGGATTTTTTCAAAAAAAGTTGTTCAGACGTCGAGGGCTAATTCTGTTTCCCATGATAAAAACCCATCTGTTTCCACCGAAAAAGCTTTCAGGGGATCGCTTGCAACAGTTTGGCACCATTTTTGAGTGAATTGCAGAACGTCAGATTTTTGCTGAAATTGTGACCGCGCGGCTTAGGGATTTTTTCAAAAAAAGGTGTTCAGACGTCGAGGGCTCATTCTGTTTCCCATGATAAAAACCCATCTGTTTCCACCGAAAAGCTTTCAGGGGATCGCTTGCAACAGTTTGGCACCATTTCTGAGTGAATTGCAGAACGTCAGATTTTTGCTGAAATTGTGACCGCGCGGCTTAGGGATTTTTTCAAAAAAAGTTGTTCAGACGTCGAGGGCTAATTCTGTTTCCCATGAACAAAACCCATTTGTTTCCAGCGAAAAAGCTTTCAGGGGATCGCTTGCAACACTTTGGCACCATTTTTGAGTGAATTGCAGAACGTCAGATTTTTGCTGAAATTGTGACCGCGCGGCTTAGGGATTTTTTCAAAAAAACTTGTTCAGACGTCGAGGGCTAATTCTGTTTCCCATGATAAAAACCCATCTGTTTCCCCCCGAAAAAGCTTTCAGGGGATCGCTTGCAACAGTTTGGCACCATTTTTGAGTGAATTGCAGAACGTCAGATTTTTGCTGAAATTGTGACCTCGCGGCTTAGGGATTTTTTCAAAAAAAGTTGTTCAGACGTCGAGGGCTAATTCTGTTTCCCATGATCAAAACCCATCTGTTTCCACCGAAAAGGCTTTCAGGGGATCGCTTGCAACAGTTTGGCACCATTTTTGAGTGAATTGCAGAACGTCAGATTTTTGCTGAAATTGTGACCGCGCGGCTTAGGGATTTTTTCAAAAAAAGGTTTTCAGACGTCAAGGGCTAATTCTGTTTCCCATGATCAAAACCCATCTGTTTCCACCGAAAAAGGTTTCAGGGGATCGCTTGCAACAGTTTGGCACCATTTTTGAGTGAATTGCAGAACGTCAGATTTTTGCTGAAATTGTGACCGCGCGGCTTAGGGATTTTTTCAAAAAATGTTGTTCAGACGTCAGGGGCTAATTCTGTTTCCCATGATAAAAACCCATGTGTTTCCACCGAAAAAGCTTTCAGGGGATCGCTTGCAACAGTTTGGCACCATTTTTGAGTGAATTGAGGAACGTCAGATTTTTGCTGAAATTGTGACCGCGCGGCTTAGGGATTTTTTCAAAAAAAGTTGTTCAGACGTCGAGGGCTAATTCTGTTTCCCATGATAAAAACCCATTTGTTTCCAGCGAAAAAGCTTTCAGGGGATCGCTTGCAACACTTTGGCACCATTTTTGAGTGAATTGCAGAACGTCAGATTTTTGCTGAAATTGTGACCGCGCGGCTTAGGGATTTTTTCAAAAAAACTTGTTCAGACGTCGAGGGCTCATTCTGTTTCCCATGATAAAAACCCACCTGTTTCCACCGAAAAAGCTTTCAGGGGATCGCTTGCAACAGTTTGGCACCATTTTTGAGTGAATTGCAGAACGTCAGATTTTTGCTGAAATTGTGACCGCGCGGCTTAGGGATTTTTTCAAAAAAAGTTGTTCAGACGTCGAGGGCTAATTCTGTTTCCCATGATAAAAACCCATCTGTTTCCACCGAAAAAGCTTTCAGGGGATCGCTTGCAACAGTTTGGCACCATTTTTGAGTGAATTGCAGAACGTCAGATTTTTGCTGAAATTGTGACCGCGCGGCTTAGGGATTTTTTCAAAAAAAGGTGTTCAGACGTCGAGGGCTCATTCTGTTTCCCATGATAAAAACCCATCTGTTTCCACCGAAAAGCTTTCAGGGGATCGCTTGCAACAGTTTGGCACCATTTCTGAGTGAATTGCAGAACGTCAGATTTTTGCTGAAATTGTGACCGCGCGGCTTAGGGATTTTTTCAAAAAAAGTTGTTCAGACGTCGAGGGCTAATTCTGTTTCCCATGAACAAAACCCATTTGTTTCCAGCGAAAAAGCTTTCAGGGGATCGCTTGCAACACTTTGGCACCATTTTTGAGTGAATTGCAGAACGTCAGATTTTTGCTGAAATTGTGACCGCGCGGCTTAGGGATTTTTTCAAAAAAACTTGTTCAGACGTCGAGGGCTCATTCTGTTTCCCATGATAAAAACCCACCTGTTTCCACCGAAAAAGGTTTCAGGGGATCGCTTGCAACAGTTTGGCACCATTTTTGAGTGAATTGCAGAACGTCAGATTTTTGCTGAAATTGTGACCGCGCGGCTTAGGGATTTTTTCAAAAAATGTTGTTCAGACGTCAGGGGCTAATTCTGTTTCCCATGATAAAAACCCATGAGTTTCCACCGAAAAAGCTTTCAGGGGATCGCTTGCAACAGTTTGGCACCATTTTTGAGTGAATTGAGGAACGTCAGATTTTTGCTGAAATTGTGACCGCGCGGCTTAGGGATTTTTTCAAAAAAAGTTGTTCAGACGTCGAGGGCTCATTCTGTTTCCCATGATAAAAACCCATCTGTTTCCACCGAAAAAGCTTTCAGGGGATCGCTTGCAACAGTTTGGCACCATTTTTGAGTGAATTGCAGAACGTCAGATTTTTGCTGAAATTGTGACCGCGCGGCTTAGGGATTTTTTCAAAAAAAGTTGTTCAGACGTCGAGGGCTAATTCTGTTTCCCATGATAAAAACCCATCTGTTTCCACCGAAAAAGCTTTCAGGGGATCGCTTGCAACAGTTTGGCACCATTTTTGAGTGAATTGCAGAACGTCAGATTTTTGCTGAAATTGTGAGCGCGCGGCTTAGGGATTTTTTCAAAAAAAGTTGTTCAGACGTCGAGGGCTCATTCTGTTTCCCATGATAAAAACCCATCTGTTTCCACCGAAAAGCTTTCAGGGGATCGCTTGCAACAGTTTGGCACCATTTCTGAGTGAATTGCAGAACGTCAGATTTTTGCTGAAATTGTGACCGCGCGGCTTAGGGATTTTTTCAAAAAAAGTTGTTCAGACGTCGAGGGCTAATTCTGTTTCCCATGAACAAAACCCATCTGTTTCCACCGATAAAGCTTTCAGGGGATCGCTTGCAACAGTTTGGCACCATTTTTGAGTTAATTGCAGAACGTCAGATTTTTGCTGAAATTGTGACCGCGCGGCTTAGGGATTTTTTTCAAAAAAACTTGTTCAGACGTCGAGGGCTAATTCTGTTTCCCATGATAAAAACCCATCTGTTTCCACCGAAAAAGCTTTCAGGGGATCGCTTGCAACAGTTTGGCACCATTTTTGAGTGAATTGCAGAACGTCAGATTTTTGCTGAAATTGTGACCGCGCGGCTTAGGGATTTTTTCAAAAAAAGTTGTTCAGACGTCGAGGGCTAATTCTGTTTCCCATGATAAAAACCCATCTGTTTCCACCGAAAAAGCTTTCAGGGGATCGCTTGCAACAGTTTGGCACCATTTTTGAGTGAATTGCAGAACGTCAGATTTTTGCTGAAATTGTGACCGCGCGGCTTAGGGATTTTTTCAAAAAAAGTTGTTCAGACGTCGAGGGCTAATTCTGTTTCCCATGAACAAAACCCATCTGTTTTCACCGAAAAAGCTTTCAGGGGCTCGTTTGCATTAGTTTGGCACCATTTTTGAGTGAATTGCAGAACGTCAGATTTTTGCTGAAATTGTGACCGCGCGGCTTAGGGATTTTTTCAAAAAAAGTTGTTCAGACGTCGAGGGCTAATTCTGTTTCCCATGATAAAAACCCATCTGTTTCCACCGAAAAAGCTTTCAGGGGATCGCTTGCAACAGTTTGGCACCATTTTTGAGTGAATTGCAGAACGTCAGATTTTTGCTGAAATTGTGACCGCGCGGCTTAGGGATTTTTTCAAAAAAGGTTGATCGGACGTCGAGGGCTAATTCTGTTTCCCATGATAAAAACCCATCTGTTTTCACCGAAAAAGCTTTCAGGGGCTCGTTTGCATCAGTTTGGCACCATATTTGAGTGAATTGCAGAAGGTCAGATTTTTGCTGAAATTGTGACCGCGCGGCTTAGAGATTTTTTCAAAAAAAGTTCTTCAGACGTCGAGGGCTAATTCTGTTTCCCATGAACAAAACCCATCTGTTTTCACCGAAAAAGCTTTCAGGGGCTCATTTGCATCAGTTTGGCACCATTTTTGAGTGAATTGCAGAACGTCAGATTTTTGCTGAAATTGTGACCACGCGGCTTAGGGATTTTTTCAAAAAAAGTTGTTCAGACGTCGAGGGCTAATTCTGTTTCCCATGATCAAAACCCATCTGTTTCCACCGAAAAGGCTTTCAGGGCATCGCTTGCAACAGTTTGGCACCATTTTTGAGTGAATTGCAGAACGTCAGATTTTTGCTGAAATTGTGACCGCGCGGCTTAGGGATTTTTTCAAAAAAAGTTGTTCAGACGTCGAGGGCTAATTCTGTTTCCCATGATAAAAACCCATCTGTTTCCACCGAAAAAGCTTTCAGGGGATCGCTTGCAACAGTTTGGCACCATTTTTGAGTGAATTGCAGAACGTCAGATTTTTGCTGAAATTGTGACCGCGCGGCTTAGGGATTTTTTCAAAAAAAGTTGTTCAGACGTCGAGGGCTAATTCTGTTTCCCATGATAAAAACCCATCTGTTTCCACCGAAAAAGCTTTCAGGGGATCGCTTGCAACAGTTTGGCACCATTTTTGAGTGAATTGCAGAACGTCAGATTTTTGCTGAAATTGTGACCGCGCGGCTTAGGGATTTTTTCAAAAAAAGTTGTTCAGACGTCGAGGGCTAATTCTGTTTCCCATGATAAAAACCCGTCTGTTTCCACCGAAAAAGCTTTCAGGGGATCGCTTGCAACAGTTTGGCACCATTTTTGAGTGAATTGCAGAACGTCAGATTTTTGCTGAAATTGTGAGCGCGCGGCTTAGGGATTTTTTCAAAAAAAGTTGTTCAGACGTCGAGGGCTCATTCTGTTTCCCATGATAAAAACCCATCTGTTTCCACCGAAAAGCTTTCAGGGGATCGCTTGCAACAGTTTGGCACCATTTCTGAGTGAATTGCAGAACGTCAGATTTTTGCTGAAATTGTGACCGCGCGGCTTAGGGATTTTTTCAAAAAAAGTTGTTCAGACGTCGAGGGCTAATTCTGTTTCCCATGAACAAAACCCATCTGTTTCCACCGATAAAGCTTTCAGGGGATCGCTTGCAACAGTTTGGCACCATTTTTGAGTTAATTGCAGAACGTCAGATTTTTGCTGAAATTGTGACCGCGCGGCTTAGGGATTTTTTTCAAAAAAACTTGTTCAGACGTCGAGGGCTAATTCTGTTTCCCATGATAAAAACCCATCTGTTTCCACCGAAAAAGCTTTCAGGGGATCGCTTGCAACAGTTTGGCACCATTTTTGAGTGAATTGCAGAACGTCAGATTTTTGCTGAAATTGTGACCGCGCGGCTTAGGGATTTTTTCAAAAAAAGTTGTTCAGACGTCGAGGGCTAATTCTGTTTCCCATGATAAAAACCCATCTGTTTCCACCGAAAAAGCTTTCAGGGGATCGCTTGCAACAGTTTGGCACCATTTTTGAGTGAATTGCAGAACGTCAGATTTTTGCTGAAATTGTGACCGCGCGGCTTAGGGATTTTTTCAAAAAAAGTTGTTCAGACGTCGAGGGCTAATTCTGTTTCCCATGAACAAAACCCATCTGTTTTCACCGAAAAAGCTTTCAGGGGCTCGTTTGCATTAGTTTGGCACCATTTTTGAGTGAATTGCAGAACGTCAGATTTTTGCTGAAATTGTGACCGCGCGGCTTAGGGATTTTTTCAAAAAAAGTTGTTCAGACGTCGAGGGCTAATTCTGTTTCCCATGATAAAAACCCATCTGTTTCCACCGAAAAAGCTTTCAGGGGATCGCTTGCAACAGTTTGGCACCATTTTTGAGTGAATTGCAGAACGTCAGATTTTTGCTGAAATTGTGACCGCGCGGCTTAGGGATTTTTTCAAAAAAGGTTGATCGGACGTCGAGGGCTAATTCTGTTTCCCATGATAAAAACCCATCTGTTTTCACCGAAAAAGCTTTCAGGGGCTCGTTTGCATCAGTTTGGCACCATATTTGAGTGAATTGCAGAAGGTCAGATTTTTGCTGAAATTGTGACCGCGCGGCTTAGAGATTTTTTCAAAAAAAGTTCTTCAGACGTCGAGGGCTAATTCTGTTTCCCATGAACAAAACCCATCTGTTTTCACCGAAAAAGCTTTCAGGGGCTCATTTGCATCAGTTTGGCACCATTTTTGAGTGAATTGCAGAACGTCAGATTTTTGCTGAAATTGTGACCACGCGGCTTAGGGATTTTTTCAAAAAAAGTTGTTCAGACGTCGAGGGCTAATTCTGTTTCCCATGATCAAAACCCATCTGTTTCCACCGAAAAGGCTTTCAGGGCATCGCTTGCAACAGTTTGGCACCATTTTTGAGTGAATTGCAGAACGTCAGATTTTTGCTGAAATTGTGACCGCGCGGCTTAGGGATTTTTTCAAAAAAAGTTGTTCAGACGTCGAGGGCTAATTCTGTTTCCCATGATAAAAACCCATCTGTTTCCACCGAAAAAGCTTTCAGGGGATCGCTTGCAACAGTTTGGCACCATTTTTGAGTGAATTGCAGAACGTCAGATTTTTGCTGAAATTGTGACCGCGCGGCTTAGGGATTTTTTCAAAAAAAGTTGTTCAGACGTCGAGGGCTAATTCTGTTTCCCATGATAAAAACCCATCTGTTTCCACCGAAAAAGCTTTCAGGGGATCGCTTGCAACAGTTTGGCACCATTTTTGAGTGAATTGCAGAACGTCAGATTTTTGCTGAAATTGTGACCGCGCGGCTTAGGGATTTTTTCAAAAAAAGTTGTTCAGACGTCGAGGGCTAATTCTGTTTCCCATGATAAAAACCCGTCTGTTTCCACCGAAAAAGCTTTCAGGGGATCGCTTGCAACAGTTTGGCACCATTTTTGAGTGAATTGCAGAACGTCAGATTTTTGCTGAAATTGTGACCGCGCGGCTTAGGGATTTTTTCAAAAAAAGGTGTTCAGACGTCGAGGGCTCATTCTGTTTCCCATGATAAAAACCCATCTGTTTCCACCGAAAAGCTTTCAGGGGATCGCTTGCAACAGTTTGGCACCATTTTTGAGTGAATTGCAGAACGTCAGATTTTTGCTGAAATTGTGACCGCGCGGCTTAGGGATTTTTTCAAAAAAAGTTGTTCAGACGTCGAGGGCTAATTCTGTTTCCCATGAACAAAACCCATCTGTTTCCACCGAAAAAGCTTTCAGGGGATCGCTTGCAACAGTTTGGCACCATTTTTGAGTGAATTGCAGAACGTCAGATTTTTGCTGAAATTGTGACCACGCGGCTTAGGGATTTTTTCAAAAAAAGGTGTTCAGACGTCGAGGGCTCATTCTGTTTCCCATGATAAAAACCCATTTGTTTCCAGCGAAAAAGCTTTCAGGGGATCGCTTGCAACAGTTTGGCACCATTTCTGAGTGAATTGCAGAACGTCAGATTTTTGCTGAAATTGTGACCGCGCGGCTTAGGGATTTTTTCAAAAAAAGTTGTTCAGACGTCGAGGGCTAATTCTGTTTCCCATGATCAAAACCCATCTGTTTCCACCGAAAAGGCTTTCAGGGCATCGCTTGCAACACTTTGGCACCATTTTTGAGTGAATTGCAGAACGTCAGATTTTTGCTGAAATTGTGACCGCGCGGCTTAGGGATTTTTTCAAAAAAAGTTGTTCAGACGTCGAGGGCTCATTCTGTTTCCCATATTAAAAACCCATCTGTTTTCCACCGAAAAAGCTTTCAGGGGATCGCTTGCAACAGTTTGGCACCATTTTTGAGTGAATTGCAGAACGTCAGATGAGTGACCGCGCGGCTTAGGGATTTTTTCAAAAAATGTTAGTCAAATAGTCAAGTCAAAACCTTTATTGCATTAGCAAACTGCCATAGCAAAATAAGACAATACAAAAAAGAAAAAAGACAAACTAGAGACTAGCAACCCAGCAAAATTCAGGTGTTTTGGCTGGCGTAGTGACATTTAAGTTACCGCGCGGCTTAGGGATTTTTGCTGAAATTGTGACCGCGCGGCTTAGGGATTTTTTCAAAAAAAGTTGTTCAGACGTCGAGGGCTAATTCTGTTTCCCATGATCAAAACCCATCTGTTTCCACCGAAAAGGCTTTCAGGGCATCGCTTGCAACAGTTTGGCACCATTTTTGAGTGAATTGCAGAACGTCAGATTTTTGCTGAAATTGTGACCGCGCGGCTTAGGGATTTTTTCAAAAAAAGTTGTTCAGACGTCGAGCGCTCATTCTGTTTCCCATATTAAAAACCCATCTGTTTTCCACCGAAAAAGCTTTCAGGGGATCGCTTGCAACAGTTTGGCACCATTTTTGAGTGAATTGCAGAACGTCAGATTTTTGCTGAAATTGTGACCGCGCGGCTTAGGGATTTTTTCAAAAAAAGTTGTTCAGACGTCGAGGGCTAATTCTGTTTCCCATGATAAAAACCCATCTGTTTCCACCGAAAAAGCTTTCAGGGGATCGCTTGCAACAGTTTGGCACCATTTTTGAGTGAATTGCAGAACGTCAGATTTTTGCTGAAATTGTGACCGCGCGGCTTAGGGATTTTTTCAAAAAAAGGTGTTCAGACGTCGAGGGCTAATTCTGTTTCCCATGATCAAAACCCATCTGTTTCCACCGAAAAAGCTTTCAGGGGATCGCTTGCAACAGTTTGGCACCATTTTTGAGTGAATTGCAGAACGTCAGATTTTTGCTGAAATTGTGACCGCGCGGCTTAGGGATTTTTTCAAAAAATGTTGTTCAGACGTCAGGGGCTAATTCTGTTTCCCATGATAAAAACCCATGTGTTTCCACCGAAAAAGCTTTCAGGGGATTGCTTGCAACAGTTTGGCACCATTTCTGAGTGAATTGCAGAACGTCAGATTTTTGCTGAAATTGTGACCGCGCGGCTTAGGGATTTTTTCAAAAAAAGTTGTTCAGACGTCGAGGGCTAATTCTGTTTCCCATGATAAAAACCCATCTGTTTCCACCGAAAAAGCTTTCAGGGGATCGCTTGCAACAGTTTGGCACCATTTTTGAGTGAATTGCAGAACGTCAGATTTTTGCTGAAATTGTGACCGCGCGGCTTAGGGATTTTTTCAAAAAAAGGTGTTCAGACGTCGAGGGCTCATTCTGTTTCCCATGATAAAAACCCATCTGTTTCCACCGAAAAGCTTTCAGGGGATCGCTTGCAACAGTTTGGCACCATTTCTGAGTGAATTGCAGAACGTCAGATTTTTGCTGAAATTGTGACCACGCGGCTTAGGGATTTTTTCAAAAAAAGTTGTTCAGACGTCGAGGGCTAATTCTGTTTCCCATGATCAAAACCCATCTGTTTCCACCGAAAAGGCTTTCAGGGCATCGCTTGCAACAGTTTGGCACCATTTTTGAGTGAATTGCAGAACGTCAGATTTTTGCTGAAATTGTGACCGCGCGGCTTAGGGATTTTTTCAAAAAAAGTTGTTCAGACGTCGAGCGCTCATTCTGTTTCCCATATTAAAAACCCATCTGTTTTCCACCGAAAAAGCTTTCAGGGGATCGCTTGCAACAGTTTGGCACCATTTTTGAGTGAATTGCAGAACGTCAGATTTTTGCTGAAATTGTGACCGCGCGGCTTAGGGATTTTTTCAAAAAAAGTTGTTCAGACGTCGAGGGCTAATTCTGTTTCCCATGATAAAAACCCATCTGTTTCCACCGAAAAAGCTTTCAGGGGATCGCTTGCAACAGTTTGGCACCATTTTTGAGTGAATTGCAGAACGTCAGATTTTTGCTGAAATTGTGACCGCGCGGCTTAGGGATTTTTTCAAAAAAAGGTGTTCAGACGTCGAGGGCTAATTCTGTTTCCCATGATAAAAACCCGTCTGTTTCCACCGAAAAAGCTTTCAGGGGATCGCTTGCAACAGTTTGGCACCATTTTTGAGTGAATTGCAGAACGTCAGATTTTTGCTGAAATTGTGACCGCGCGGCTTAGGGATTTTTTCAAAAAAAGGTGTTCAGACGTCGAGGGCTCATTCTGTTTCCCATGATAAAAACCCATCTGTTTCCACCGAAAAGCTTTCAGGGGATCGCTTGCAACAGTTTGGCACCATTTTTGAGTGAATTGCAGAACGTCAGATTTTTGCTGAAATTGTGACCGCGCGGCTTAGGGATTTTTTCAAAAAAAGTTGTTCAGACGTCGAGGGCTAATTCTGTTTCCCATGAACAAAACCCATCTGTTTTCACCGAAAAAGCTTTCAGGGGCTCGTTTGCATCAGTTTGGCACCATTTTTGAGTGAATTGCAGAACGTCAGATTTTTGCTGAAATTGTGACCGCGCGGCTTAGGGATTTTTTCAAAAAAAGTTGTTCAGACGTCGAGGGCTCATTCTGTTTCCCATGATAAAAACCCATCTGTTTCCACCGAAAAGCTTTCAGGGGATCGCTTGCAACAGTTTGGCACCATTTCTGAGTGAATTGCAGAACGTCAGATTTTTGCTGAAATTGTGACCGCGCGGCTTAGGGATTTTTTCAAAAAAAGTTGTTCAGACGTCGAGGGCTAATTCTGTTTCCCATGATCAAAACCCATCTGTTTCCACCGAAAAGGCTTTCAGGGCATCGCTTGCAACAGTTTGGCACCATTTTTGAGTGAATTGCAGAACGTCAGATTTTTGCTGAAATTGTGACCGCGCGGCTTAGGGATTTTTTCAAAAAAAGTTGTTCAGACGTCGAGCGCTCATTCTGTTTCCCATATTAAAAACCCATCTGTTTTCCACCGAAAAAGCTTTCAGGGGATCGCTTGCAACAGTTTGGCACCATTTTTGAGTGAATTGCAGAACGTCAGATTTTTGCTGAAATTGTGACCGCGCGGCTTACGGATTTTTTCAAAAAAGGTTGTTCGGACGTCGAGGGCTAATTCTGTTTCCCATGATAAAAACCCATCTGTTTTCACCGAAAAAGCTTTCAGGGGCTCGTTTGCATCAGTTTGGCATCATATTTGAGTGAATTGCAGAAGGTCAGATTTTTGCTGAAATTGTGACCGCGCGGCTTAGAGATTTTTTCAAAAAAAGTTGTTCAGACGTCGAGGGCTAATTCTGTTTCCCATGAACAAAACCCATCTGTTTTCACCGAAAAAGCTTTCAGGGGCTCGTTTGCATCAGTTTGGCACCATTTTTGAGTGAATTGCAGAACGTCATATTTTTGCTGAAATTGTGACCGCGCGGCTTAGGGATTTTTTCAAAAAAAGTTGTTCAGACGTCGAGGGCTAATTCTGTTTCCCATGATAAAAACCCACCTGTTTCCACCGAAAAAGCTTTCAGGGGATCGCTTGCAGCAGTTTGGCACCATTTTTGAGTGAATTGCAGAACGTCAGATTGTTGCTGAAATTCTGACCGCGCGGCTTAGGGATTTTTTCAAAAAAAGTTATTCAGACGTCGAGGGCTAATTCTGTTTCCCATGAACAAAACCCATCTGTTTTCACCGAAAAAGCTTTCAGGGGCTCGTTTGCATTAGTTTGGCACCATTTTTGAGTGAATTGCAGAACGTCATATTTTTGCTGAAATTGTGACCGCGCGGCTTAGGGATTTTTTCAAAAAAAGTTGTTCAGACGTCGAGGGCTAATTCTGTTTCCCATGATAAAAACCCACCTGTTTCCACCGAAAAAGCTTTCAGGGGATCACTTGCAGCAGTTTGGCACCATTTTTGAGTGAATTGCAGAACGTCAGATTTTTGCTGAAATTGTGACCGCGCGGCTTAGGGATTTTTCAAAAAAACTTGTTCAGACGTCGAGGGCTAATTCTGTTTCCCATGATAAAAACCCATCTGTTTCCCCCCGAAAAAGCTTTCAGGGGATCGCTTGCAACAGTTTGGCACCATTTTTGAGTGAATTGCAGAACGTCAGATTTTTGCTGAAATTGTGACCGCGCGGCTTAGGGATTTTTTCAAAAAAAGTTGTTCAGACGTCGAGGGCTAATTCTGTTTCCCATGATCAAAACCCATCTGTTTCCACCGAAAAGGCTTTCAGGGGATCGCTTGCAACAGTTTGGCACCATTTTTGAGTGAATTGCAGAACGTCAGATTTTTGCTGAAATTGTGACCGCGCGGCTTAGGGATTTTTTCAAAAAAAGGTTTCAGGCGTCGAGGGCTAATTCTGTTTCCCATGATCAAAACCCATCTGTTTCCACCGAAAAAGGTTTCAGGGGATCGCTTGCAACAGTTTGGCACCATTTTTGAGTGAATTGCAGAACGTCAGATTTTTGCTGAAATTGTGACCGCGCGGCTTAGGGATTTTTTCAAAAAATGTTGTTCAGACGTCAGGGGCTAATTCTGTTTCCCATGATAAAAACCCATGTGTTTCCACCGAAAAAGCTTTCAGGGGATCGCTTGCAACAGTTTGGCACCATTTTTGAGTGAATTGAGGAACGTCAGATTTTTGCTGAAATTGTGACCGCGCGGCTTAGGGATTTTTTCAAAAAAAGTTGTTCAGACGTCGAGGGCTCATTCTGTTTCCCATGATAAAAACCCATCTGTTTCCACCGAAAAAGCTTTCAGGGGATCGCTTGCAACAGTTTGGCACCATTTTTGAGTGAATTGCAGAACGTCAGATTTTTGCTGAAATTGTGACCGCGCGGCTTAGGGATTTTTTCAAAAAAAGTTGTTCAGACGTCGAGGGCTAATTCTGTTTCCCATGATAAAAACCCATCTGTTTCCACCGAAAAAGCTTTCAGGGGATCGCTTGCAACAGTTTGGCACCATTTTTGAGTGAATTGCAGAACGTCAGATTTTTGCTGAAATTGTGACCTCGCGGCTTAGGGATTTTTTCAAAAAAAGTTGTTCAGACGTCGAGGGCTAATTCTGTTTCCCATGATCAAAACCCATCTGTTTCCACCGAAAAGGCTTTAAGGGTTCGCTTGCAACAGTTTGGCACCATTTTTGAGTGAATTGCAGAACGTCAGATTTTTGCTGAAATTGTGACCGCGCGGCTTAGGGATTTTTTCAAAAAAAGGTTTTCAGACGTCGAGGGCTAATTCTGTTTCCCATGATCAAAACCCATCTGTTTCCACCGAAAAAGGTTTCAGGGGATCGCTTGCAACAGTTTGGCACCATTTTTGAGTGAATTGCAGAACGTCAGATTTTTGCTGAAATTGTGACCGCGCGGCTTAGGGATTTTTTCAAAAAATGTTGTTCAGACGTCAGGGGCTAATTCTGTTTCCCATGATAAAAACCCATGTGTTTCCACCGAAAAAGCTTTCAGGGGATCGCTTGCAACAGTTTGGCACCATTTTTGAGTGAATTGAGGAACGTCAGATTTTTGCTGAAATTGTGACCGCGCGGCTTAGGGATTTTTTCAAAAAAAGTTGTTCAGACGTCGAGGGCTCATTCTGTTTCCCATGATAAAAACCCATCTGTTTCCCCCCGAAAAAGCTTTCAGGGGATCGCTTGCAACAGTTTGGCACCATTTTTGAGTGAATTGCAGAACGTCAGATTTTTGCTGAAATTGTGACCGCGCGGCTTAGGGATTTTTTCAAAAAAAGTTGTTCAGACGTCGAGGGCTAATTCTGTTTCCCATGATCAAAACCCATCTGTTTCCACCGAAAAGGCTTTCAGGGCATCGCTTGCAACAGTTTGGCACCATTTTTGAGTGAATTGCAGAACGTCAGATTTTTGCTGAAATTGTGACCGCGCGGCTTAGGGATTTTTTCAAAAAAAGGTTTTCAGACGTCGAGGGCTAATTCTGTTTCCCATGATCAAAACCCATCTGTTTCCACCGAAAAAGGTTTCAGGGGATCGCTTGCAACAGTTTGGCACCATTTTTGAGTGAATTGCAGAACGTCAGATTTTTGCTGAAATTGTGACCGCGCGGCTTAGGGATTTTTTCAAAAAATGTTGTTCAGACGTCAGGGGCTAATTCTGTTTCCCATGATAAAAACCCATGTGTTTCCACCGAAAAAGCTTTCAGGGGATCGCTTGCAACAGTTTGGCACCATTTTTGAGTGAATTGAGGAACGTCAGATTTTTGCTGAAATTGTGACCGCGCGGCTTAGGGATTTTTTCAAAAAAAGTTGTTCAGACGTCGAGGGCTCATTCTGTTTCCCATGATAAAAACCCATCTGTTTCCACCGAAAAAGCTTTCAGGGGATCGCTTGCAACACTTTGGCACCATTTTTGAGTGAATTGCAGAACGTCAGATTTTTGCTGAAATTGTGACCGCGCGGCTTAGGGATTTTTTCAAAAAAAGTTGTTCAGACGTCGAGGGCTAATTCTGTTTCCCATGATAAAAACCCATCTGTTTCCACCGAAAAAGCTTTCAGGGGATCGCTTGCAACAGTTTGGCACCATTTTTGAGTGAATTGCAGAACGTCAGATTTTTGCTGAAATTGTGACCGCGCGGCTTAGGGATTTTTTCAAAAAAAGGTGTTCAGACGTCGAGGGCTCATTCTGTTTCCCATGATAAAAACCCATCTGTTTCCACCGAAAAAGCTTTCAGGGGATCGCTTGCAACAGTTTGGCACCATTTTTGAGTGAATTGCAGAACGTCAGATTTTTGCTGAAATTGTGACCGCGCGGCTTAGGGATTTTTTCAAAAAATGTTGTTCAGACGTCAGGGGCTAATTCTGTTTCCCATGATAAAAACCCATTTGTTTCCAGCGAAAAAGCTTTCAGGGGATCGCTTGCAACAGTTTGGCACCATTTCTGAGTGAATTGCAGAACGTCAGATTTTTGCTGAAATTGTGACCGCGCGGCTTAGGGATTTTTTCAAAAAAACTTGTTCAGACGTCGAGGGCTAATTCTGTTTCCCATGATAAAAACCCATCTGTTTCCCCCCGAAAAAGCTTTCAGGGGATCGCTTGCAACAGTTTGGCACCATTTTTGAGTGAATTGCAGAACGTCAGATTTTTGCTGAAATTGTGACCTCGCGGCTTAGGGATTTTTTCAAAAAAAGTTGTTCAGACGTCGAGGGCTAATTCTGTTTCCCATGATCAAAACCCATCTGTTTCCACCGAAAAGGCTTTCAGGGGATCGCTTGCAACAGTTTGGCACCATTTTTGAGTGAATTGCAGAACGTCAGATTTTTGCTGAAATTGTGACCGCGCGGCTTAGGGATTTTTTCAAAAAAAGGTTTTCAGACGTCGAGGGCTAATTCTGTTTCCCATGATCAAAACCCATCTGTTTCCACCGAAAAAGGTTTCAGGGGATCGCTTGCAACAGTTTGGCACCATTTTTGAGTGAATTGCAGAACGTCAGATTTTTGCTGAAATTGTGACCGCGCGGCTTAGGGATTTTTTCAAAAAATGTTGTTCAGACGTCAGGGGCTAATTCTGTTTCCCATGATAAAAACCCATGTGTTTCCACCGAAAAAGCTTTCAGGGGATCGCTTGCAACAGTTTGGCACCATTTTTGAGTGAATTGCAGAACGTCAGATTTTTGCTGAAATTGTGACCGCGCGGCTTAGGGATTTTTTCAAAAAAAGTTGTTCAGACGTCGAGGGCTAATTCTGTTTCCCATGATAAAAACCCATCTGTTTCCCCCCGAAAAAGCTTTCAGGGGATCGCTTGCAACAGTTTGGCACCATTTTTGAGTGAATTGCAGAACGTCAGATTTTTGCTGAAATTGTGACCGCGCGGCTTAGGGATTTTTTCAAAAAAAGTTGTTCAGACGTCGAGGGCTAATTCTGTTTCCCATGATCAAAACCCATCTGTTTCCACCGAAAAGGCTTTCAGGGCATCGCTTGCAACAGTTTGGCACCATTTTTGAGTGAATTGCAGAACGTCAGATTTTTGCTGAAATTGTGACCGCGCGGCTTAGGGATTTTTTCAAAAAAAGGTTTTCAGACGTCGAGGGCTAATTCTGTTTCCCATGATCAAAACCCATCTGTTTCCACCGAAAAAGGTTTCAGGGGATCGCTTGCAACAGTTTGGCACCATTTTTGAGTGAATTGCAGAACGTCAGATTTTTGCTGAAATTGTGACCGCGCGGCTTAGGGATTTTTTCAAAAAATGTTGTTCAGACGTCAGGGGCTAATTCTGTTTCCCATGATAAAAACCCATGTGTTTCCACCGAAAAAGCTTTCAGGGGATCGCTTGCAACAGTTTGGCACCATTTTTGAGTGAATTGAGGAACGTCAGATTTTTGCTGAAATTGTGACCGCGCGGCTTAGGGATTTTTTCAAAAAAAGTTGTTCAGACGTCGAGGGCTCATTCTGTTTCCCATGATAAAAACCCATCTGTTTCCACCGAAAAAGCTTTCAGGGGATCGCTTGCAACAGTTTGGCACCATTTTTGAGTGAATTGCAGAACGTCAGATTTTTGCTGAAATTGTGACCGCGCGGCTTAGGGATTTTTTCAAAAAAAGTTGTTCAGACGTCGAGGGCTAATTCTGTTTCCCATGATAAAAACCCATCTGTTTCCACCGAAAAAGCTTTCAGGGGATCGCTTGCAACAGTTTGGCACCATTTTTGAGTGAATTGCAGAACGTCAGATTTTTGCTGAAATTGTGACCGCGCGGCTTAGGGATTTTTTCAAAAAAAGGTTTTCAGACGTCGAGGGCTAATTCTGTTTCCCATGATCAAAACCCATCTGTTTCCACCGAAAAAGCTTTCAGGGGATCGCTTGCAACAGTTTGGCACCATTTTTCAGTGAATTGCAGAACGTCAGATTTTTGCTGAAATTGTGACCGCGCGGCTTAGGGATTTTTTCAAAAAAACTTGTTCAGACGTCGAGGGCTAATTCTGTTTCCCATGATAAAAACCCATCTGTTTCCCCCCGAAAAAGCTTTCAGGGGATCGCTTGCAACAGTTTGGCACCATTTTTGAGTGAATTGCAGAACGTCAGATTTTTGCTGAAATTGTGACCTCGCGGCTTAGGGATTTTTTCAAAAAAAGTTGTTCAGACGTCGAGGGCTAATTCTGTTTCCCATGATCAAAACCCATCTGTTTCCACCGAAAAGGCTTTCAGGGGATCGCTTGCAACAGTTTGGCACCATTTTTGAGTGAATTGCAGAACGTCAGATTTTTGCTGAAATTGTGACCGCGCGGCTTAGGGATTTTTTCAAAAAAAGGTTTTCAGACGTCGAGGGCTAATTCTGTTTCCCATGATCAAAACCCATCTGTTTCCACCGAAAAAGGTTTCAGGGGATCGCTTGCAACAGTTTGGCACCATTTTTGAGTGAATTGCAGAACGTCAGATTTTTGCTGAAATTGTGACCGCGCGGCTTAGGGATTTTTTCAAAAAATGTTGTTCAGACGTCAGGGGCTAATTCTGTTTCCCATGATAAAAACCCATGTGTTTCCACCGAAAAAGCTTTCAGGGGATCGCTTGCAACAGTTTGGCACCATTTTTGAGTGAATTGCAGAACGTCAGATTTTTGCTGAAATTGTGACCGCGCGGCTTAGGGATTTTTTCAAAAAAAGTTGTTCAGACGTCGAGGGCTAATTCTGTTTCCCATGATAAAAACCCATCTGTTTCCCCCCGAAAAAGCTTTCAGGGGATCGCTTGCAACAGTTTGGCACCATTTTTGAGTGAATTGCAGAACGTCAGATTTTTGCTGAAATTGTGACCGCGCGGCTTAGGGATTTTTTCAAAAAAAGTTGTTCAGACGTCGAGGGCTAATTCTGTTTCCCATGATCAAAACCCATCTGTTTCCACCGAAAAGGCTTTCAGGGCATCGCTTGCAACAGTTTGGCACCATTTTTGAGTGAATTGCAGAACGTCAGATTTTTGCTGAAATTGTGACCGCGCGGCTTAGGGATTTTTTCAAAAAAAGGTTTTCAGACGTCGAGGGCTAATTCTGTTTCCCATGATCAAAACCCATCTGTTTCCACCGAAAAAGGTTTCAGGGGATCGCTTGCAACAGTTTGGCACCATTTTTGAGTGAATTGCAGAACGTCAGATTTTTGCTGAAATTGTGACCGCGCGGCTTAGGGATTTTTTCAAAAAATGTTGTTCAGACGTCAGGGGCTAATTCTGTTTCCCATGATAAAAACCCATGTGTTTCCACCGAAAAAGCTTTCAGGGGATCGCTTGCAACAGTTTGGCACCATTTTTGAGTGAATTGAGGAACGTCAGATTTTTGCTGAAATTGTGACCGCGCGGCTTAGGGATTTTTTCAAAAAAAGTTGTTCAGACGTCGAGGGCTCATTCTGTTTCCCATGATAAAAACCCATCTGTTTCCACCGAAAAAGCTTTCAGGGGATCGCTTGCAACAGTTTGGCACCATTTTTGAGTGAATTGCAGAACGTCAGATTTTTGCTGAAATTGTGACCGCGCGGCTTAGGGATTTTTTCAAAAAAAGTTGTTCAGACGTCGAGGGCTAATTCTGTTTCCCATGATAAAAACCCATCTGTTTCCACCGAAAAAGCTTTCAGGGGATCGCTTGCAACAGTTTGGCACCATTTTTGAGTGAATTGCAGAACGTCAGATTTTTGCTGAAATTGTGACCGCGCGGCTTAGGGATTTTTTCAAAAAAAGGTTTTCAGACGTCGAGGGCTAATTCTGTTTCCCATGATCAAAACCCATCTGTTTCCACCGAAAAAGCTTTCAGGGGATCGCTTGCAACAGTTTGGCACCATTTTTCAGTGAATTGCAGAACGTCAGATTTTTGCTGAAATTGTGACCGCGCGGCTTAGGGATTTTTTCAAAAAATGTTGTTCAGACGTCAGGGGCTAATTCTGTTTCCCATGATAAAAACCCATGTGTTTCCACCGAAAAAGCTTTCAGGGGATCGCTTGCAACAGTTTGGCACCATTTTTGAGTGAATTGAGGAACGTCAGATTTTTGCTGAAATTGTGACCGCGCGGCTTAGGGATTTTTTCAAAAAAAGTTGTTCCGACGTCGAGGGCTCATTCTGTTTCCCATGATAAAAACCCATCTGTTTCCACCGAAAAAGCTTTCAGGGGATCGCTTGCAACAGTTTGGCACCATTTTTGAGTGAATTGCAGAACGTCAGATTTTTGCTGAAATTGTGACCGCGCGGCTTAGGGATTTTTTCAAAAAAAGTTGTTCAGACGTCGAGGGCTAATTCTGTTTCCCATGATAAAAACCCATCTGTTTCCACCGAAAAAGCGTTCAGGGGATCGCTTGCAACAGTTTGGCACCATTTTTGAGTGAATTGCAGAACGTCAGATTTTTGCTGAAATTGTGACCGCGCGGCTTAGGGATTTTTTCAAAAAAAGGTGTTCAGACGTCGAGGGCTAATTCTGTTTCCCATGATCAAAACCCATCTGTTTCCACCGAAAAAGCTTTCAGGGGATCGCTTGCAACAGTTTGGCACCATTTTTGAGTGAATTGCAGAACGTCAGATTTTTGCTGAAATTGTGACCGCGCGGCTTAGGGATTTTTTCAAAAAATGTTGTTCAGACGTCAGGGGCTAATTCTGTTTCCCATGATAAAAACCCATGTGTTTCCACCGAAAAAGCTTTCAGGGGATCGCTTGCAACAGTTTGGCACCATTTTTGAGTGAATTGAGGAACGTCAGATTTTTGCTGAAATTGTGACCGCGCGGCTTAGGGATTTTTTCAAAAAAAGTTGTTCAGACGTCGAGGGCTCATTCTGTTTCCCATGATAAAAACCCTTCTGTTTCCACCGAAAAAGCTTTCAGGGGCTCGTTTGCATCAGTTTGGCACCATTTTTGAGTGAATTGCAGAACGTCATATTTTTGCTGAAATTGTGACCGCGCGGCTTAGGGATTTTTTCAAAAAAGGTTGTTCAGACGTCGAGGGCTAATTCTGTTTCCCATGATAAAAACCCATTTGTTTCCAGCGAAAAAGCTTTCAGGGGATCGCTTGCAACACTTTGGCACCATTTTTGAGTGAATTGCAGAACGTCAGATTTTTGCTGAAATTGTGACCACGCGGCTAAGGGATTTTTTCAAAAAAACTTGTTCAAACGTCGAGGGCTAATTCTGTTTCCCATGATAAAAACCCATCTGTTTCCCCCCGAAAAAGCTTTCAGGGGATCGCTTGCAACAGTTTGGCACCATTTTTGAGTGAATTGCAGAACGTCAGATTTTTGCTGAAATTGTGACCTCGCGGCTTAGGGATTTTTTCAAAAAAAGTTGTTCAGACGTCGAGGGCTAATTCTGTTTCCCATGATCAAAACCCATCTGTTTCCACCGAAAAGGCTTTCAGGGGATCGCTTGCAACAGTTTGGCACCATTTTTGAGTGAATTGCAGAACGTCAGATTTTTGCTGAAATTGTGACCGCGCGGCTTAGGGATTTTTTCAAAAAAAGTTGTTCAGACGTCGAGGGCTAATTCTGTTTCCCATGATCAAAACCCATCTGTTTCCACCGAAAAAGGTTTCAGGGGATCGCTTGCAACAGTTTGGCACCATTTTTGAGTGAATTGCAGAACGTCAGATTTTTGCTGAAATTGTGACCGCGCGGCTTAGGGATTTTTTCAAAAAATGTTGTTCAGACGTCAGGGGCTAATTCTGTTTCCCATGATAAAAACCCATGTGTTTCCACCGAAAAAGCTTTCAGGGGATCGCTTGCAACAGTTTGGCACCATTTTTGAGTGAATTGAGGAACGTCAGATTTTTGCTGAAATTGTGACCGCGCGGCTTAGGGATTTTTTCAAAAAAAGTTGTTCAGACGTCGAGGGCTCATTCTGTTTCCCATGATAAAAACCCATCTGTTTCCACCGAAAAAGCTTTCAGGGGATCGCTTGCAACAGTTTGGCACCATTTTTGAGTGAATTGCAGAACGTCAGATTTTTGCTGAAATTGTGACCGCGCGGCTTAGGGATTTTTTCAAAAAAAGTTGTTCAGACGTCGAGGGCTAATTCTGTTTCCCATGATAAAAACCCATCTGTTTCCACCGAAAAAGCTTTCAGGGGATCGCTTGCAACAGTTTGGCACCATTTTTGAGTGAATTGCAGAACGTCAGATTTTTGCTGAAATTGTGACCGCGCGGCTTAGGGATTTTTTCAAAAAAAGTTGTTCAGACGTCGAGGGCTAATTCTGTTTCCCATGAACAAAACCCAAATGTTTTCACCGAAAAAGCTTTCAGGGGCTCGTTTGCATCAGTTTGGCACCATTTTTGAGTGAATTGCAGAACGTCATATTTTTGCTGAAATTGTGACCGCGCGGCTTAGGGATTTTTTCAAAAAAAGTTGTTCAGACGTCGAGGGCTCATTCTGTTTCCCATGATAAAAACCCATCTGTTTCCACCGAAAAAGCTTTCAGGGGATCGCTTGCAACAGTTTGGCACCATTTCTGAGTGAATTGCAGAACGTCAGATGTTTGCTGAAATTGTGACCGCGCGGCTTAGGGATTTTTTCAAAAAAACTTGTTCAGACGTCGAGGGCTAATTCTGTTTCCCATGAACAAAACCCATCTGTTTTCACCGAAAAAGCTTTCAGGGGCTCGTTTGCATCAGTTTGGCACCATTTTTGAGTGAATTGCAGAACGTCATATTTTTGCTGAAATTGTGACCTCGCGGCTTAGGGATTTTTTCAAAAAAAGTTGTTCAGACGTCGAGGGCTAATTCTGTTTCCCACGATCAAAACCCATCTGTTTCCACCGAAAAGGCTTTCAGGGGATCGCTTGCAACAGTTTGGCACCATTTTTGAGTGAATTGCAGAACGTCAGATTTTTGCTGAAATTGTGACCGCGCGGCTTAGGGATTTTTTCAAAAAAAGTTGTTCAGACGTCGAGGGCTAATTCTGTTTCCCATGATCAAAACCCATCTGTTTCCACCGAAAAAGGTTTCAGGGGATCGCTTGCAACAGTTTGGCACCATTTTTGAGTGAATTGCAGAACGTCAGATTTTTGCTGAAATTGTGACCGCGCGGCTTAGGGATTTTTTCAAAAAATGTAGTTCAGACGTCAGGGGCTAATTCTGTTTCCCATGATAAAAACCCATGTGTTTCCACCGAAAAAGCTTTCAGGGGATCGCTTGCAACAGTTTGGCACCATTTTTGAGTGAATTGAGGAACGTCAGATTTTTGCTGAAATTGTGACCGCGCGGCTTAGGGATTTTTTCAAAAAAAGTTGTTCAGACGTCGAGGGCTCATTCTGTTTCCCATGATAAAAACCCATCTGTTTCCACCGAAAAAGCTTTCAGGGGATCGCTTGCAACAGTTTGGCACCATTTTTGAGTGAATTGCAGAACGTCAGATTTTTGCTGAAATTGTGACCGCGCGGCTTAGGGATTTTTTCAAAAAAAGTTGTTCAGACGTCGAGGGCTAATTCTGTTTCCCATGATAAAAACCCATCTGTTTCCACCGAAAAAGCTTTCAGGGGATCGCTTGCAACAGTTTGGCACCATTTTTGAGTGAATTGCAGAACGTCAGATTTTTGCTGAAATTGTGACCGCGCGGCTTAGGGATTTTTTCAAAAAAAGGTGTTCAGACGTCGAGGGCTCATTCTGTTTCCCATGATAAAAACCCATCTGTTTCCACCGAAAAAGCTTTCAGGGGATCGCTTGCAACAGTTTGGCACCATTTCTGAGTGAATTGCAGAACGTCAGATTTTTGCTGAAATTGTGACCGCGCGGCTTAGGGATTTTTTCAAAAAAAGTTGTTCAGACGTCGAGGGCTAATTCTGTTTCCCATGAACAAAACCCATCTGTTTTCACCGAAAAAGCTTTCAGGGGCTCGTTTGCATCAGTTTGGCACCATTTTTGAGTGAATTGCAGAACGTCATATTTTTGCTGAAATTGTGACCGCGCGGCTTAGGGATTTTTTCAAAAAAAGTTGTTCAGACGTCGAGGGCTAATTCTGTTTCCCATGATAAAAACCCATTTGTTTCCAGCGAAAAAGCTTTCAGGGGATCGCTTGCAACACTTTGGCACCATTTTTGAGTGAATTGCAGAACGTCAGATTTTTGCTGAAATTGTGACCGCGCGGCTTAGGGATTTTTTCAAAAAAACTTGTTCAGACGTCGAGGGCTAATTCTGTTTCCCATGATAAAAACCCATCTGTTTCCCCCCGAAAAAGCTTTCAGGGGATCGCTTGCAACAGTTTGGCACCATTTTTGAGTGAATTGCAGAACGTCAGATTTTTGCTGAAATTGTGACCTCGCGGCTTAGGGATTTTTTCAAAAAAAGTTGTTCAGACGTCGAGGGCTAATTCTGTTTCCCATGATCAAAACCCACCTGTTTCCACCGAAAAAGCTTTCAGGGGATCGCTTGCAGCAGTTTGGCACCATTTTTGAGTGAATTGCAGAACGTCAGATTTTTGCTGAAATTGTGACCGCTCGGCTTAGGGATTTTTTCAAAAAATGTTGTTCAGACGTCGAGGGCTAATTCTGTTTCCCATGAACAAAACCCATCTGTTTTCACCGAAAAAGCTTTCAGGGGCTCGTTTGCATTAGTTTGGCACCATTTTTGAGTGAATTGCAGAACGTCATATTTTTGCTGAAATTGTGACCGCGCGGCTTAGGGATTTTTTCAAAAAAAGTTGTTCAGACGTCGAGGGCTAATTCTGTTTCCCATGATAAAAACCCACCTGTTTCCACCGAAAAAGCTTTCAGGGGATCACTTGCAGCAGTTTGGCACCATTTTTGAGTGAATTGCAGAACGTCAGATTTTTGCTGAAGTTGTGACCGCGCGGCTTAGGGATTTTTTCAAAAAAATTTGTTCAGACGTCGATGGCTAATTCTGTTTCCCATGATAAAAACCCATCTGTTTCCCCCCGAAAAAGCTTTCAGGGGATCGCTTGCAACAGTTTGGCACCATTTTTGAGTAAATTGCAGAACGTCAGATTTTTGCTGAAATTGTGACCGCGCGGCTTAGGGATTTTTTCAAAAAAAGGTTTTCAGACGTCGAGGGCTAATTCTGTTTCCCATGATCAAAACCCATCTGTTTCCACCGAAAAAGGTTTCAGGGGATCGCTTGCAACAGTTTGGCACCATTTTTGAGTGAATTGCAGAACGTCAGATTTTTGCTGAAATTGTGACCGCGCGGCTTAGGGATTTTTTCAAAAAATGTTGTTCAGACGTCAGGGGCTAATTCTGTTTCCCATGATAAAAACCCATGAGTTTCCACCGAAAAAGCTTTCAGGGGATCGCTTGCAACAGTTTGGCACCATTTTTGAGTGAATTGAGGAACGTCAGATTTTTGCTGAAATTGTGACCGCGCGGCTTAGGGATTTTTTCAAAAAAAGTTGTTCAGACGTCGAGGGCTCATTCTGTTTCCCATGATAAAAACCCATCTGTTTCCACCGAAAAAGCTTTCAGGGGATCGCTTGCAACAGTTTGGCACCATTTTTGAGTGAATTGCAGAACGTCAGATTTTTGCTGAAATTGTGACCGCGCGGCTTAGGGATTTTTTCAAAAAAAGTTGTTCAGACGTCGAGGGCTAATTCTGTTTCCCATGATAAAAACCCATCTGTTTCCACCGAAAAAGCTTTCAGGGGATCGCTTGCAACAGTTTGGCACCATTTTTGAGTGAATTGCAGAACGTCAGATTTTTGCTGAAATTGTGACCGCGCGGCTTAGGGATTTTTTCAAAAAAAGGTGTTCAGACGTCGAGGGCTAATTCTGTTTCCCATGATCAAAACCCATCTGTTTCCACCGAAAAAGCTTTCAGGGGATCGCTTGCAACACTTTGGCACCATTTTTGAGTGAATTGCAGAACGTCAGATTTTTGCTGAAATTGTGACCGCGCGGCTTAGGGATTTTTTCAAAAAATGTTGTTCAGACGTCAGGGGCTAATTCTGTTTCCCATGATAAAAACCCATGTGTTTCCACCGAAAAAGCTTTCAGGGGATCGCTTGCAACAGTTTGGCACCATTTTTGAGTGAATTGAGGAACGTCAGATTTTTGCTGAAATTGTGACCGCGCGGCTTAGGGATTTTTTCAAAAAAAGTTGTTCAGACGTCGAGGGCTCATTCTGTTTCCCATGATAAAAACCCATCTGTTTCCACCGAAAAAGCTTTCAGGGGATCGCTTGCAACAGTTTGGCACCATTTTTGAGTGAATTGCAGAACGTCAGATTTTTGCTGAAATTGTGACCGCGCGGCTTAGGGATTTTTTCAAAAAAAGTTGTTCAGACGTCGAGGGCTAATTCTGTTTCCCATGATAAAAACCCATCTGTTTCCACCGAAAAAGCTTTCAGGGGATCGCTTGCAACAGTTTGGCACCATTTTTGAGTGAATTGCAGAACGTCAGATTTTTGCTGAAATTGTGACCGCGCGGCGTAGGGATTTTTTCAAAAAAAGGTGTTCAGACGTCGAGGGCTAATTCTGTTTCCCATGATCAAAACCCATCTGTTTCCACCGAAAAAGCTTTCAGGGGATCGCTTGCAACACTTTGGCACCATTTTTGAGTGAATTGCAGAACGTCAGATTTTTGCTGAAATTGTGACCGCGCGGCTTAGGGATTTTTTCAAAAAAAGTTGTTCAGACGTCAGGGGCTAATTCTGTTTCCCATGATCAAAACCCATCTGTTTTCACCGAAAAAGCTTTCAGGGGCTCGTTTCCATCAGTTTGGCACCATATTTGAGTGAATTGCAGAACGTCAGATTTTTGCTGAAATTGTGACCGCGCGGCTTAGAGATTTTTTCAAAAAAAGTTGTTCAGACGTCGAGGGCTAATTCTGTTTCCCATGATCAAAACCCATCTGTTTCCACCGAAAAAGCTTTCAGGGGATCGCTTGCAACAGTTTGGCACCATTTTTGAGTGAATTGCAGAACGTCAGATTTTTGCTGAAATTGTGACCGCGCGGCTTAGGGATTTTTTCAAAAAAAGTTGTTCAGACGTCGAGGGCTAAATCTGTTTCCCATGATAAAAACCCATCTGTTTCCACCGAAAAAGCTTTCAGGGGATCGCTTGCAACAGTTTGGCACCATTTTTGAGTGAATTGCAGAACGTCATATTTTTGCTGAAATTGTGACCGCGCGGCTTAGGGATTTTTTCAAAAAAAGTTGTTCAGACGTCGAGGGCTAATTCTGTTTCCCATGATAAAAACCCATCTGTTTCCACCGAAAAAGCTTTCAGGGGATCGCTTGCAACACTTTGGCAACATATTTGAGTGAATTGCAGAACGTCAGATTTTTGCTGAAATTGTGACCGCGCGGCTTAGAGATTTTTTCAAAAAAAGTTGTTCAGACGTCGAGGGCTAATTCTGTTTCCCATGAACAAAACCCATCTGTTTTCACCGAAAAAGCTTTCAGGGGCTCGTTTGCATTAGTTTGGCACCATTTTTGAGTGAATTGCAGAACGTCATATTTTTGCTGAAATTGTGACCGCGCGGCTTAGGGATTTTTTCAAAAAAAGTTGTTCAGACGTCGAGGGCTAATTCTGTTTCCCATGATAAAAACCCACCTGTTTCCACCGAAAAAGCTTTCAGGGGATTGCTTGCAGCAGTTTGGCACCATTTTTGAGTGAATTGCAGAACGTCATATTTTTGCTGAAATTGTGACCGCGCGGCTTAGGGATTTTTTCAAAAAAACTTGTTCTGACGTCGAGGGCTAATTCTGTTTCCCATGATAAAAACCCATCTGTTTCCACCGAAAAAACTTTCAGGGGATCGCTTGCAGCAGTTTGGCACCATTTTTGAGTGAATTGCAGAACGTCATATTTTTGCTGAAATTGTGACCGCGCGGCTTAGGGATTTTTTCAAAAAAAGTTGTTCAGACGTCGAGGGCTAATTCTGTTTCCCATGATAAAAACCCATCTGTTTCCACCGAAAAAACTTTCAGGGGATCGCTTGCAGCAGTTTGGCACCATTTTTGAGTGAATTGCAGAACGTCATATTTTTGCTGAAATTGTGACCGCGCGGCTTAGGGATTTTTTCAAAAAAAGTTGTTCAGACGTCGAGGGCTAATTCTGTTTCCCATGATAAAAACCCATCTGTTTCCACCGAAAAAGCTTTCAGGGGATCGCTTGCAACAGTTTGGCACCATTTTTGAGTGAATTGCAGAACGTCAGATTTTTGCTGAAATTGTGACCGCGCGGCTTAGGGATTTTTTCAAAAAAAGGTGTTCAGACGTCGAGGGCTCATTCTGTTTCCCATGATCAAAACCCATCTGTTTCTACCGAAAAAGCTTTCAGGGGATCGCTTGCAACAGTTTGGCACCATTTTTGAGTGAATTGCAGAACGTCAGATTTTTGCTGAAATTGTGACCGCGCGGCTTAGGGATTTTTTCAAAAAAAGTTGTTCTGACGTCAAGGGCTAATTCTGTTTCCCATGATAAAAACGCACCTGTTTCCACCGAAAAAGCTTTCAGGGGCTCGTTTTCATCAGTTTGGCACCATATTTGAGTGAATTGCAGACCGTCAGATTTTTGCTGAAATTGTGACCGCGCGGCTTAGGGATTTTTTCAAAAAAAGTTGTTCAGACGTCGAGCGCTCATTCTGTTTCCCATATTAAAAAACCATCTGTTTTCCACCGAAAAAGCTTTCAGGGGATCGCTTGCAACAGTTTGGCACCATTTTTGAGTGAATTGCAGAACGTCAGATTTTTGCTGAAATTGTGACCGCGCGGCTTAGGGATTTTTTCAAAAAAGGTTGTTCGGACGTCGAGGGCTAATTCTGTTTCCCATGATAAAAACCCATCTGTTTTCACCGAAAAAGCTTTCAGGGGCTCGTTTGCATCAGTTTGGCACCATTTTTGAGTGAATTGCAGAACGTCATATTTTTGCTGAAATTGTGACCGCGCGGCTTAGGGATTTTTTTAAAAAAAGTTGTTCAGACGTCGAGGGCTAATTCTGTTTCCCATGATAAAAACCCACCTGTTTCCACCGAAAAAGCTTTCAGGGGATCGCTTGCAGCAGTTTGGCACCATTTTTGAGTGAATTGCAGAACGTCAGATTTTTGCTGAAATTGTGACCGCGCGGCTTAGGGATTTTTTCAAAAAAAGTTGTTCAGACGTCGAGGGCTAATTCTGTTTCCCATGAACAAAACCCATCTGTTTTCACCGAAAAAGCTTTCAGGGGCTCGTTTGCATTAGTTTGGCACCATTTTTGAGTGAATTGCAGAACGTCAGATTTTTGCTGAAATTGTGACCGCGCGGCTTAGGGATTTTTTCAAAAAAACTTGTTCAGACGTCGAGCGCTAATTCTGTTTCCCATGATAAAAACCCATCTGTTTCCCCCCGAAAAAGCTTTCAGGGGATCGCTTGCAACATTTTGGCACCATTTTTGAGTGAATTGCAGAACGTCAGATTTTTGCTGAAATTGTGACCGCGCGGCTTAGGGATTTTTTCAAAAAAAGTTGTTCAGACGTCGAGGGCTAATTCTGTTTCCCATGATCAAAACCCATCTGTTTCCACCGAAAAAGCTTTCAGGGGATCGCTTGCAACAGTTTGGCACCATTTTTGAGTGAATTGCAGAACGTCAGATTTTTGCTGAAATTGTGACCGCGCGGCTTAGGGATTTTTTCAAAAAAAGGTGTTCAGACGTCGAGGGCTAATTCTGTTTCCCATGATAAAAACCCACCTGTTTCCACCGAAAAAGCTTTCAGGGGATCACTTGCAGCAGTTTGGCACCATTTTTGAGTGAATTGCAGAACGTCAGATTTTTGCTGAAGTTGTGACCGCGCGGCTTAGGGATTTTTTCAAAAAAATTTGTTCAGACGTCGATGGCTAATTCTGTTTCCCATGATAAAAACCCATCTGTTTCCCCCCGAAAAAGCTTTCAGGGGATCGCTTGCAACAGTTTGGCACCATTTTTGAGTAAATTGCAGAACGTCAGATTTTTGCTGAAATTGTGACCGCGCGGCTTAGGGATTTTTTCAAAAAAAGGTTTTCAGACGTCGAGGGCTAATTCTGTTTCCCATGATCAAAACCCATCTGTTTCCACCGAAAAAGGTTTCAGGGGATCGCTTGCAACAGTTTGGCACCATTTTTGAGTGAATTGCAGAACGTCAGATTTTTGCTGAAATTGTGACCGCGCGGCTTAGGGATTTTTTCAAAAAATGTTTTTCAGACGTCAGGGGCTAATTCTGTTTCCCATGATAAAAACCCATGTGTTTCCACCGAAAAAGCTTTCAGGGGATCGCTTGCAACAGTTTGGCACCATTTTTGAGTGAATAGAGGAACGTCAGATTTTTGCTGAAATTGTGACCGCGCGGCTTAGGGATTTTTTCAAAAAAAGTTGTTCAGACGTCGAGGGCTCATTCTGTTTCCCATGATAAAAACCCATCTGTTTCCACCGAAAAAGCTTTCAGGGGATCGCTTGCAACAGTTTGGCACCATTTTTGAGTGAATTGCAGAACGTCAGATTTTTGCTGAAATTGTGACCGCGCGGCTTAGGGATTTTTTCAAAAAAAGTTGTTCAGACGTCGAGGGCTAATTCTGTTTCCCATGATAAAAACCCATCTGTTTCCACCGAAAAAGCGTTCAGGGGATCGCTTGCAACAGTTTGGCACCATTTTTGAGTGAATTGCAGAACGTCAGATTTTTGCTGAAATTGTGACCGCGCGGCTTAGGGATTTTTTCAAAAAAAGGTGTTCAGACGTCGAGGGCTAATTCTGTTTCCCATGATCAAAACCCATCTGTTTCCACCGAAAAAGCTTTCAGGGGATCGCTTGCAACACTTTGGCACCATTTTTGAGTGAATTGCAGAACGTCAGATTTTTGCTGAAATTGTGACCGCGCGGCTTAGGGATTTTTTCAAAAAAAGTTGTTCAGACGTCAGGGGCTAATTCTGTTTCCCATGATCAAAACCCATCTGTTTTCACCGAAAAAGCTTTCAGGGGCTCGTTTCCATCAGTTTGGCACCATATTTGAGTGAATTGCAGAACGTCAGATTTTTGCTGAAATTGTGACCGCGCGGCTTAGAGATTTTTTCAAAAAAAGTTGTTCAGACGTCGAGGGCTAATTCTGTTTCCCATGATCAAAACCCATCTGTTTCCACCGAAAAAGCTTTCAGGGGATCGCTTGCAACAGTTTGGCACCATTTTTGAGTGAATTGCAGAACGTCAGATTTTTGCTGAAATTGTGACCGCGCGGCTTAGGGATTTTTTCAAAAAATGTTGTTCAGACGTCAGGGGCT
Organism: Podarcis tiliguerta; assembly: GCF_965153285.1. NCBI lineage: Eukaryota > Metazoa > Chordata > Lepidosauria > Squamata > Lacertidae > Podarcis > Podarcis tiliguerta. The sequence goes on from NC_139536.1 coordinate 108,802,941, forward strand.
AATTCTGTTTCCCATGATAAAAACCCATGTGTTTCCACCGAAAAAGCTTTCAGGGGATCGCTTGCAACAGTTTGGCACCATTTTTGAGTGAATTGCAGAACGTCAGATTTTTGCTGAAATTGTGACCGCGCGGCGTAGGGATTTTTTCAAAAAAAGGTGTTCAGACGTCGAGGGCTAATTCTGTTTCCCATGATCAAAACCCATCTGTTTCCACCGAAAAAGCTTTCAGGGGATCGCTTGCAACACTTTGGCACCATTTTTGAGTGAATTGCAGAACGTCAGATTTTTGCTGAAATTGTGACCGCGCGGCTTAGGGATTTTTTCAAAAAAAGTTGTTCAGACGTCGAGGGCTAATTCTGTTTCCCATGAACAAAACCCATCTGTTTTCACCAAAAAAGCTTTCAGGGGCTCGTTTGCATTAGTTTGGCACCATTTTTGAGTGAATTGCAGAACGTCATATTTTTGCTGAAATTGTGACCGCGCGGCTTAGGGATTTTTTCAAAAAAAGTTGTTCAGACGTCGAGGGCTAATTCTGTTTCCCATGATAAAAACCCATCTGTTTCCCCCCGAAAAAGCTTTCAGGGGATCGCTTGCAACAGTTTGGCACCATTTTTGAGTGAATTGCAGAACGTCAGATTTTTGCTGAAATTGTGACCGCGCGGCTTAGGGATTTTTTCAAAAAAAGTTGTTCAGACGTCGAGGGCTAATTCTGTTTCCCATGATAAAAACCCATGTGTTTCCACCGAAAAAGCTTTCAGGGGATCGCTTGCAACAGTTTGGCACCATTTTTGAGTGAATTGAGGAACGTCAGATTTTTGCTGAAATTGTGACCGCGCGGCTTAGGGATTTTTTCAAAAAAAGTTGTTCAGACGTCGAGGGCTCATTCTGTTTCCCATGATAAAAACCCATCTGTTTCCACCGAAAAAGCTTTCAGGGGATCGCTTGCAACAGTTTGGCACCATTTTTGAGTGAATTGCAGAACGTCAGATTTTTGCTGAAATTGTGACCGCGCGGCTTAGGGATTTTTTCAAAAAAAGTTGTTCAGACGTCGAGGGCTCATTCTGTTTCCCATGATAAAAACCCATCTGTTTCCACCGAAAAAGCTTTCAGGGGATCGCTTGCAACAGTTTGGCACCATTTTTGAGTGAATTGCAGAACGTCAGATTTTTGCTGAAATTGTGACCGCGCGGCTTAGGGATTTTTTCAAAAAAAGGTGTTCAGACGTCGAGGGCTAATTCTGTTTCCCATGATCAAAACCCATCTGTTTCCACCGAAAAAGCTTTCAGGGGATCGCTTGCAACACTTTGGCACCATTTTTGAGTGAATTGCAGAACGTCAGATTTTTGCTGAAATTGTGACCGCGCGGCTTAGGGATTTTTTCAAAAAAAGTTGTTCAGACGTCGAGGGCTAATTCTGTTTCCCATGAACAAAACCCATCTGTTTTCACCGAAAAAGCTTTCAGGGGCTCGTTTGCATTAGTTTGGCACCATTTTTGAGTGAATTGCAGAACGTCATATTTTTGCTGAAATTGTGACCGCGCGGCTTAGGGATTTTTTCAAAAAAAGTTGTTCAGACGTCGAGGGCTAATTCTGTTTCCCATGATAAAAACCCACCTGTTTCCACCGAAAAAGCTTTCAGGGGATTGCTTGCAGCAGTTTGGCACCATTTTTGAGTGAATTGCAGAACGTCATATTTTTGCTGAAATTGTGACCGCGCGGCTTAGGGATTTTTTCAAAAAAACTTGTTCTGACGTCGAGGGCTAATTCTGTTTCCCATGATAAAAACCCATCTGTTTCCACCGAAAAAACTTTCAGGGGATCGCTTGCAGCAGTTTGGCACCATTTTTGAGTGAATTGCAGAACGTCATATTTTTGCTGAAATTGTGACCGCGCGGCTTAGGGATTTTTTCAAAAAAAGTTGTTCAGACGTCGAGGGCTAATTCTGTTTCCCATGATAAAAACCCATCTGTTTCCACCGAAAAAGCTTTCAGGGGATCGCTTGCAACAGTTTGGCACCATTTTTGAGTGAATTGCAGAACGTCAGATTTTTGCTGAAATTGTGACCGCGCGGCTTAGGGATTTTTTCAAAAAAAGGTGTTCAGACGTCGAGGGCTAATTCTGTTTCCCATGATCAAAACCCATCTGTTTCCACCGAAAAAGCTTTCAGGGGATCGCTTGCAACAGTTTGGCACCATTTTTGAGTGAATTGCAGAACGTCAGATTTTTGCTGAAATTGTGACCGCGCGGCTTAGGGATTTTTTCAAAAAAAGTTGTTCAGACGTCAAGGGCTAATTCTGTTTCCCATGATAAAAACCCACCTGTTTCCACCGAAAAAGCTTTCAGGGGCTCGTTTTCATCAGTTTGGCACCATATTTGAGTGAATTGCAGAACGTCAGATTTTTGCTGAAATTGTGACCGCGCGGCTTAGGGATTTTTTCAAAAAAAGTTGTTCAGACGTCGAGCGCTCATTCTGTTTCCCATATTAAAAACCCATCTGTTTTCCACCGAAAAAGCTTTCAGGGGATCGCTTGCAACAGTTTGGCACCATTTTTGAGTGAATTGCAGAACGTCAGATTTTTGCTGAAATTGTGACCGCGCGGCTTAGGGATTTTTTCAAAAAAGGTTGTTCGGACGTCGAGGGCTAATTCTGTTTCCCATGATAAAAACCCATCTGTTTTCACCGAAAAAGCTTTCAGGGGCTCGTTTGCATCAGTTTGGCACCATATTTGAGTGAATTGCAGAAGGTCAGATTTTTGCTGAAATTGTGACCGCGCTGCTTAGAGATTTTTTCAAAAAAAGTTGTTCAGACGTCGAGGGCTAATTCTGTTTCCCATGAACAAAACCCATCTGTTTTCACCGAAAAAGCTTTCAGGGGCTCGTTTGCATCAGTTTGGCACCATTTTTGAGTGAATTGCAGAACGTCATATTTTTGCTGAAATTGTGACCGCGCGGCTTAGGGATTTTTTCAAAAAAAGTTGTTCAGACGTCGAGGGCTAATTCTGTTTCCCATGATAAAAACCCACCTGTTTCCACCGAAAAAGCTTTCAGGGGATCGCTTGCAGCAGTTTGGCACCATTTTTGAGTGAATTGCAGAACGTCAGATTTTTGCTGAAATTGTGACCGCGCGGCTTAGGGATTTTTTCAAAAAAAGTTGTTCAGACGTCAAGGGCTAATTCTGTTTCCCATGATAAAAACCCATCTGTTTCCACCGAAAATGCTTTCAGGGGATCGCTTGCAACAGTTTGGCACCATTTTTGAGTGAATTGCAGAACGTCAGATTTTTGCTGAAATTGTGACCGCGCGGCTTAGGGATTTTTTCAAAAAAAGTTGTTCAGACGTCGAGGGCTAATTCTGTTTCCCATGAACAAAACCCATCTGTTTTCACCGAAAAAGCTTTCAGGGGCTCGTTTGCATTAGTTTGGCACCATTTTTGAGTGAATTGCAGAACGTCATATTTTTGCTGAAATTGTGACCGCGCGGCTTAGGGATTTTTTCAAAAAAAGTTGTTCAGACGTCGAGGGCTAATTCTGTTTCCCATGATAAAAACCCACCTGTTTCCACCGAAAAAGCGTTCAGGGGATCGCTTGCAACAGTTTGGCACCATTTTTGAGTGAATTGCAGAACGTCAGATTTTTGCTGAAATTGTGACCGCGCGGCTTAGGGATTTTTTCAAAAAAAGTTGTTCAGACGTCGAGGGCTCATTCTGTTTCCCATGATAAAAACCCATCTGTTTCCACCGAAAAAGCTTTCAGGGGATCGCTTGCAACAGTTTGGCACCATTTTTGAGTGAATTGCAGAACGTCAGATTTTTGCTGAAATTGTGACCGCGCGGCTTAGGGATTTTTTCAAAAAAAGTTGTTCAGACGTCGAGGGCTAATTCTGTTTCCCATGATAAAAACCCATCTGTTTCCACCGAAAAAGCGTTCAGGGGATCGCTTGCAACAGTTTGGCACCATTTTTGAGTGAATTGCAGAACGTCAGATTTTTGCTGAAATTGTGACCGCGCGGCTTAGGGATTTTTTCAAAAAAAGGTGTTCAGACGTCGAGGGCTAATTCTGTTTCCCATGATCAAAACCCATCTGTTTCCACCGAAAAAGCTTTCAGGGGATCGCTTGCAACACTTTGGCACCATTTTTGAGTGAATTGCAGAACGTCAGATTTTTGCTGAAATTGTGACCGCGCGGCTTAGGGATTTTTTCAAAAAAAGTTGTTCAGACGTCAGGGGCTAATTCTGTTTCCCATGATCAAAACCCATCTGTTTTCACCGAAAAAGCTTTCAGGGGCTCGTTTCCATCAGTTTGGCACCATATTTGAGTGAATTGCAGAACGTCAGATTTTTGCTGAAATTGTGACCGCGCGGCTTAGAGATTTTTTCAAAAAAAGTTGTTCAGACGTCGAGGGCTAATTCTGTTTCCCATGATCAAAACCCATCTGTTTCCACCGAAAAAGCTTTCAGGGGATCGCTTGCAACAGTTTGGCACCATTTTTGAGTGAATTGCAGAACGTCAGATTTTTGCTGAAATTGTGACCGCGCGGCTTAGGGATTTTTTCAAAAAATGTTGTTCAGACGTCAGGGGCTAATTCTGTTTCCCATGATAAAAACCCATGTGTTTCCACCGAAAAAGCTTTCAGGGGATCGCTTGCAACAGTTTGGCACCATTTTTGAGTGAATTGCAGAACGTCAGATTTTTGCTGAAATTGTGACCGCGCGGCGTAGGGATTTTTTCAAAAAAAGGTGTTCAGACGTCGAGGGCTAATTCTGTTTCCCATGATCAAAACCCATCTGTTTCCACCGAAAAAGCTTTCAGGGGATCGCTTGCAACACTTTGGCACCATTTTTGAGTGAATTGCAGAACGTCAGATTTTTGCTGAAATTGTGACCGCGCGGCTTAGGGATTTTTTCAAAAAAAGTTGTTCAGACGTCGAGGGCTAATTCTGTTTCCCATGATCAAAACCCATCTGTTTCCACCGAAAAAGCTTTCAGGGGATCGCTTGCAACACTTTGGCACCATTTTTGAGTGAATTGCAGAACGTCAGATTTTTGCTGAAATTGTGACCGCGCGGCTTAGGGATTTTTTCAAAAAAACTTGTTCAGACGTCGAGGGCTAATTCTGTTTCCCATGATAAAAACCCATCTGTTTCCCCCCGAAAAAGCTTTCAGGGGATCGCTTGCAACAGTTTGGCACCATTTTTGAGTGAATTGCAGAACGTCAGATTTTTGCTGAAATTGTGACCTCGCGGCTTAGGGATTTTTTCAAAAAAAGTTGTTCAGACGTCGAGGGCTAATTCTGTTTCCCATGATGAAAACCCACCTGTTTCCACCGAAAAAGCTTTCAGGGGATCGCTTGCAGCAGTTTGGCACCATTTTTGAGTGAATTGCAGAACGTCAGATTTTTGCTGAAATTGTGACCGCTCGGCTTAGGGATTTTTTCAAAAAATGTTGTTCAGACGTCGAGGGCTAATTCTGTTTCCCATGAACAAAACCCATCTGTTTTCACCGAAAAAGCTTTCAGGGGCTCGTTTGCATTAGTTTGGCACCATTTTTGAGTGAATTGCAGAACGTCATATTTTTGCTGAAATTGTGACCGCGCGGCTTAGGGATTTTTTCAAAAAAAGTTGTTCAGACGTCGAGGGCTAATTCTGTTTCCCATGATAAAAACCCACCTGTTTCCACCGAAAAAGCTTTCAGGGGATCACTTGCAGCAGTTTGGCACCATTTTTGAGTGAATTGCAGAACGTCAGATTTTTGCTGAAGTTGTGACCGCGCGGCTTAGGGATTTTTTCAAAAAAATTTGTTCAGACGTCGATGGCTAATTCTGTTTCCCATGATAAAAACCCATCTGTTTCCCCCCGAAAAAGCTTTCAGGGGATCGCTTGCAACAGTTTGGCACCATTTTTGAGTAAATTGCAGAACGTCAGATTTTTGCTGAAATTGTGACCGCGCGGCTTAGGGATTTTTTCAAAAAAAGGTTTTCAGACGTCGAGGGCTAATTCTGTTTCCCATGATCAAAACCCATCTGTTTCCACCGAAAAAGGTTTCAGGGGATCGCTTGCAACAGTTTGGCACCATTTTTGAGTGAATTGCAGAACGTCAGATTTTTGCTGAAATTGTGACCGCGCGGCTTAGGGATTTTTTCAAAAAATGTTTTTCAGACGTCAGGGGCTAATTCTGTTTCCCATGATAAAAACCCATGTGTTTCCACCGAAAAAGCTTTCAGGGGATCGCTTGCAACAGTTTGGCACCATTTTTGAGTGAATTGCAGAACGTCAGATTTTTGCTGAAATTGTGACCGCGCGGCGTAGGGATTTTTTCAAAAAAAGGTGTTCAGACGTCGAGGGCTAATTCTGTTTCCCATGATCAAAACCCATCTGTTTCCACCGAAAAAGCTTTCAGGGGATCGCTTGCAACACTTTGGCACCATTTTTGAGTGAATTGCAGAACGTCAGATTTTTGCTGAAATTGTGACCGCGCGGCTTAGGGATTTTTTCAAAAAAAGTTGTTCAGACGTCGAGGGCTAATTCTGTTTCCCATGATCAAAACCCATCTGTTTCCACCGAAAAAGCTTTCAGGGGATCGCTTGCAACACTTTGGCACCATTTTTGAGTGAATTGCAGAACGTCAGATTTTTGCTGAAATTGTGACCGCGCGGCTTAGGGATTTTTTCAAAAAAACTTGTTCAGACGTCGAGGGCTAATTCTGTTTCCCATGATAAAAACCCATCTGTTTCCCCCCGAAAAAGCTTTCAGGGGATCGCTTGCAACAGTTTGGCACCATTTTTGAGTGAATTGCAGAACGTCAGATTTTTGCTGAAATTGTGACCTCGCGGCTTAGGGATTTTTTCAAAAAAAGTTGTTCAGACGTCGAGGGCTAATTCTGTTTCCCATGATCAAAACCCACCTGTTTCCACCGAAAAAGCTTTCAGGGGATCGCTTGCAGCAGTTTGGCACCATTTTTGAGTGAATTGCAGAACGTCAGATTTTTGCTGAAATTGTGACCGCTCGGCTTAGGGATTTTTTCAAAAAATGTTGTTCAGACGTCGAGGGCTAATTCTGTTTCCCATGAACAAAACCCATCTGTTTTCACCGAAAAAGCTTTCAGGGGCTCGTTTGCATTAGTTTGGCACCATTTTTGAGTGAATTGCAGAACGTCATATTTTTGCTGAAATTGTGACCGCGCGGCTTAGGGATTTTTTCAAAAAAAGTTGTTCAGACGTCGAGGGCTAATTCTGTTTCCCATGATAAAAACCCACCTGTTTCCACCGAAAAAGCTTTCAGGGGATCACTTGCAGCAGTTTGGCACCATTTTTGAGTGAATTGCAGAACGTCAGATTTTTGCTGAAGTTGTGACCGCGCGGCTTAGGGATTTTTTCAAAAAAATTTGTTCAGACGTCGATGGCTAATTCTGTTTCCCATGATAAAAACCCATCTGTTTCCCCCCGAAAAAGCTTTCAGGGGATCGCTTGCAACAGTTTGGCACCATTTTTGAGTAAATTGCAGAACGTCAGATTTTTGCTGAAATTGTGACCGCGCGGCTTAGGGATTTTTTCAAAAAAAGGTTTTCAGACGTCGAGGGCTAATTCTGTTTCCCATGATCAAAACCCATCTGTTTCCACCGAAAAAGGTTTCAGGGGATCGCTTCCAACAGTTTGGCACCATTTTTGAGTGAATTGCAGAACGTCAGATTTTTGCTGAAATTGTGACCGCGCGGCTTAGGGATTTTTTCAAAAAATGTTTTTCAGACGTCAGGGGCTAATTCTGTTTCCCATGATAAAAACCCATGTGTTTCCACCGAAAAAGCTTTCAGGGGATCGCTTGCAACAGTTTGGCACCATTTTTGAGTGAATTGAGGAACGTCAGATTTTTGCTGAAATTGTGACCGCGCGGCTTAGGGATTTTTTCAAAAAAAGTTGTTCAGACGTCGAGGGCTCATTCTGTTTCCCATGATAAAAACCCATCTGTTTCCACCGAAAAAGCTTTCAGGGGATCGCTTGCAACAGTTTGGCACCATTTTTGAGTGAATTGCAGAACGTCAGATTTTTGCTGAAATTGTGACCGCGCGGCTTAGGGATTTTTTCAAAAAAAGTTGTTCAGACGTCGAGGGCTAATTCTGTTTCCCATGATAAAAACCCATCTGTTTCCACCGAAAAAGCTTTCAGGGGATCGCTTGCAACAGTTTGGCACCATTTTTGAGTGAATTGCAGAACGTCAGATTTTTGCTGAAATTGTGACCGCGCGGCTTAGGGATTTTTTCAAAAAAAGGTGTTCAGACGTCGAGGGCTAATTCTGTTTCCCATGATCAAAACCCATCTGTTTCCACCGAAAAAGCTTTCAGGGGATCGCTTGCAACACTTTGGCACCATTTTTGAGTGAATTGCAGAACGTCAGATTTTTGCTGAAATTGTGACCGCGCGGCTTAGGGATTTTTTCAAAAAAAGTTGTTCAGACGTCAGGGGCTAATTCTGTTTCCCATGATCAAAACCCATCTGTTTTCACCGAAAAAGCTTTCAGGGGCTCGTTTCCATCAGTTTGGCACCATATTTGAGTGAATTGCAGAACGTCAGATTTTTGCTGAAATTGTGACCGCGCGGCTTAGAGATTTTTTCAAAAAAAGTTGTTCAGACGTCGAGGGCTAATTCTGTTTCCCATGATCAAAACCCATCTGTTTCCACCGAAAAAGCTTTCAGGGGATCGCTTGCAACAGTTTGGCACCATTTTTGAGTGAATTGCAGAACGTCAGATTTTTGCTGAAATTGTGACCGCGCGGCTTAGGGATTTTTTCAAAAAATGTTGTTCAGACGTCAGGGGCTAATTCTGTTTCCCATGATAAAAACCCATGTGTTTCCACCGAAAAAGCTTTCAGGGGATCGCTTGCAACAGTTTGGCACCATTTTTGAGTGAATTGAGGAACGTCAGATTTTTGCTGAAATTGTGACCGCGCGGCTTAGGGATTTTTTCAAAAAAAGTTGTTCAGACGTCGAGGGCTCATTCTGTTTCCCATGATAAAAACCCATCTGTTTCCACCGAAAAAGCTTTCAGGGGATCGCTTGCAACAGTTTGGCACCATTTTTGAGTGAATTGCAGAACGTCAGATTTTTGCTGAAATTGTGACCGCGCGGCTTAGGGATTTTTTCAAAAAAAGTTGTTCAGACGTCGAGGGCTAATTCTGTTTCCCATGATAAAAACCCATCTGTTTCCACCGAAAAAGCTTTCAGGGGATCGCTTGCAACAGTTTGGCACCATTTTTGAGTGAATTGCAGAACGTCAGATTTTTGCTGAAATTGTGACCGCGCGGCGTAGGGATTTTTTCAAAAAAAGGTGTTCAGACGTCGAGGGCTAATTCTGTTTCCCATGATCAAAACCCATCTGTTTCCACCGAAAAAGCTTTCAGGGGATCGCTTGCAACACTTTGGCACCATTTTTGAGTGAATTGCAGAACGTCAGATTTTTGCTGAAATTGTGACCGCGCGGCTTAGGGATTTTTTCAAAAAAAGTTGTTCAGACGTCAGGGGCTAATTCTGTTTCCCATGATCAAAACCCATCTGTTTTCACCGAAAAAGCTTTCAGGGGCTCGTTTCCATCAGTTTGGCACCATATTTGAGTGAATTGCAGAACGTCAGATTTTTGCTGAAATTGTGACCGCGCGGCTTAGAGATTTTTTCAAAAAAAGTTGTTCAGACGTCGAGGGCTAATTCTGTTTCCCATGATCAAAACCCATCTGTTTCCACCGAAAAAGCTTTCAGGGGATCGCTTGCAACAGTTTGGCACCATTTTTGAGTGAATTGCAGAACGTCAGATTTTTGCTGAAATTGTGACCGCGCGGCTTAGGGATTTTTTCAAAAAAAGTTGTTCAGACGTCGAGGGCTAAATCTGTTTCCCATGATAAAAACCCATCTGTTTCCACCGAAAAAGCTTTCAGGGGATCGCTTGCAACAGTTTGGCACCATTTTTGAGTGAATTGCAGAACGTCATATTTTTGCTGAAATTGTGACCGCGCGGCTTAGGGATTTTTTCAAAAAAAGTTGTTCAGACGTCGAGGGCTAATTCTGTTTCCCATGATAAAAACCCATCTGTTTCCACCGAAAAAGCTTTCAGGGGATCGCTTGCAACACTTTGGCAACATATTTGAGTGAATTGCAGAACGTCAGATTTTTGCTGAAATTGTGACCGCGCGGCTTAGGGATTTTTTCAAAAAAAGTTGTTCCGACGTAAAGGGCTAATTCTGTTTCCCATGATAAAAACCCATCTGTTTCCACCGATAAAGCTTTCAGGGGATCGCTTGCAACAGTTTGGCACCATTTTTGAGTTAATTGCAGAACGTCAGATTTTTGCTGAAATTGTGACCGCGCGGCTTAGGGATTTTTTCAAAAAAAGTTGATCAGACGTTGGGGGATAATTCTGTTTCCCATGATCAAAACCCATCTGTTTCCACCGAAAAAGCTTTCAGGGGATCGCTTGCAACAGTTTGGCACCATTTTTGAGTGAATTCCAGAACGTCATATTTTTGCTGAAATTGTGACCGCGCGGCTTAGGGATTTTTTTAAAAAAAGTTGTTCAGACGTCGAGGGCTAATTCTGTTTCCCATGATAAAAACCCACCTGTTTCCACCGAAAAAGCTTTCAGGGGATCGCTTGCAGCAGTTTGGCACCATTTTTGAGTGAATTGCAGAACGTCAGATTTTTGCTGAAATTGTGACCGCGCGGCTTAGGGATTTTTTCAAAAAAAGTTGTTCAGACGTCAAGGGCTAATTCTGTTTCCCATGATAAAAACCCATCTGTTTCCACCGAAAATGCTTTCAGGGGATCGCTTGCAACAGTTTGGCACCATTTTTGAGTGAATTGCAGAACGTCAGATTTTTGCTGAAATTGTGACCGCGCGGCTTAGGGATTTTTTCAAAAAAAGTTGTTCAGACGTCGAGGGCTAATTCTGTTTCCCATGAACAAAACCCATCTGTTTTCACCGAAAAAGCTTTCAGGGGCTCGTTTGCATTAGTTTGGCACCATTTTTGAGTGAATTGCAGAACGTCATATTTTTGCTGAAATTGTGACCGCGCGGCTTAGGGATTTTTTCAAAAAAAGTTGTTCAGACGTCGAGGGCTAATTCTGTTTCCCATGATAAAAACCCACCTGTTTCCACCGAAAAAGCTTTCAGGGGATCACTTGCAGCAGTTTGGCACCATTTTTGAGTGAATTGCAGAACGTCAGATTTTTGCTGAAATTGTGACCGCGCGGCTTAGGGATTTTTTCAAAAAAACTTGTTCAGACGTCGAGCGCTAATTCTGTTTCCCATGATAAAAACCCATCTGTTTCCCCCCGAAAAAGCTTTCAGGGGATCGCTTGCAACAGTTTGGCACCATTTTTGAGTGAATTGCAGAACGTCAGATTTTTGCTGAAATTGTGACCGCGCGGCTTAGGGATTTTTTCAAAAAAAGTTGTTCAGACGTCGAGGGCTAATTCTGTTTCCCATGATCAAAACCCATCTGTTTCCACCGAAAAAGCTTTCAGGGGATCGCTTGCAACAGTTTGGCACCATTTTTGAGTGAATTGCAGAACGTCAGATTTTTGCTGAAATTGTGACCGCGCGGCTTAGGGATTTTTTCAAAAAAAGGTGTTCAGACGTCGAGGGCTAATTCTGTTTCCCATGAACAAAACCCATCTGTTTTCACCGAAAAAGCTTTCAGGGGCTCGTTTGCATTAGTTTGGCACCATTTTTGAGTGAATTGCAGAACGTCATATTTTTGCTGAAATTGTGACCGCGCGGCTTAGGGATTTTTTCAAAAAAAGTTGTTCAGACGTCGAGGGCTAATTCTGTTTCCCATGATAAAAACCCACCTGTTTCCACCGAAAAAGCTTTCAGGGGATCACTTGCAGCAGTTTGGCACCATTTTTGAGTGAATTGCAGAACGTCAGATTTTTGCTGAAATTGTGACCGCGCGGCTTAGGGATTTTTTCAAAAAAACTTTTTCAGACGTCGAGGGCTAATTCTGTTTCCCATGATAAAAACCCATCTGTTTCCCCCCGAAAAAGCTTTCAGGGAATCGCTTGCAACAGTTTGGCACCATTTTTGAGTGAATTGCAGAACGTCAGATTTTTGCTGAAATTGTGACCGCGCGGCTTAGGGATTTTTTCAAAAAAAGTTGTTCAGACGTCGAGGGCTAATTCTGTTTCCCATGATAAAAACCCATCTGTTTCCACCGAAAAAGCTTTCAGGGGATCGCTTGCAACAGTTTGGCACCATTTTTGAGTGAATTGCAGAACGTCAGATTTTTGCTGAAATTGTGACCGCGCGGCTTAGGGATTTTTTCAAAAAAAGGTGTTCAGACGTCGAGGGCTAATTCTGTTTCCCATGAACAAAACCCATCTGTTTTCACCGAAAAAGCTTTCAGGGGCTCGTTTGCATTAGTTTGGCACCATTTTTGAGTGAATTGCAGAACGTCATATTTTTGCTGAAATTGTGACCGCGCGGCTTAGGGATTTTTTCAAAAAAAGTTGTTCAGACGTCGAGGGCTAATTCTGTTTCCCATGATAAAAACCCACCTGTTTCCACCGAAAAAGCTTTCAGGGGATCACTTGCAGCAGTTTGGCACCATTTTTGAGTGAATTGCAGAACGTCAGATTTTTGCTGAAATTGTGACCGCGCGGCTTAGGGATTTTTTCAAAAAAACTTTTTCAGACGTCGAGGGCTAATTCTGTTTCCCATGATAAAAACCCATCTGTTTCCCCCCGAAAAAGCTTTCAGGGAATCGCTTGCAACAGTTTGGCACCATTTTTGAGTGAATTGCAGAACGTCAGATTTTTGCTGAAATTGTGACCGCGCGGCTTAGGGATTTTTTCAAAAAAAGTTGTTCAGACGTCGAGGGCTAATTCTGTTTCCCATGATAAAAACCCATGTGTATCCACCGAAAAAGCTTTCAGGGGATCGCTTGCAACAGTTTGGCACCATTTTTGAGTGAATTGAGGAACGTCAGATTTTTGCTGAAATTGTGACCGCGCGGCTTAGGGATTTTTTCAAAAAAAGTTGTTCAGACGTCGAGGGCTCATTCTGTTTCCCATGATAAAAACCCATCTGTTTCCACCGAAAAAGCTTTCAGGGGATCGCTTGCAACAGTTTGGCACCATTTTTGAGTGAATTGCAGAACGTCAGATTTTTGCTGAAATTGTGACCGCGCGGCTTAGGGATTTTTTCAAAAAAAGTTGTTCAGACGTCGAGGGCTCATTCTGTTTCCCATGATAAAAACCCATCTGTTTCCCCCCGAAAAAGCTTTCAGGGGATCGCTTGCAACAGTTTGGCACCATTTTTGAGTGAATTGCAGAACGTCAGATTTTTGCTGAAATTGTGACCTCGCGGCTTAGGGATTTTTTCAAAAAAAGTTGTTCAGACGTCGAGGGCTAATTCTGTTTCCCATGATCAAAACCCACCTGTTTCCACCGAAAAAGCTTTCAGGGGATCGCTTGCAGCAGTTTGGCACCATTTTTGAGTGAATTGCAGAACGTCAGATTTTTGCTGAAATTGTGACCGCTCGGCTTAGGGATTTTTTCAAAAAATGTTGTTCAGACGTCGAGGGCTAATTCTGTTTCCCATGAACAAAACCCATCTGTTTTCACCGAAAAAGCTTTCAGGGGCTCGTTTGCATTAGTTTGGCACCATTTTTGAGTGAATTGCAGAACGTCATATTTTTGCTGAAATTGTGACCGCGCGGCTTAGGGATTTTTTCAAAAAAAGTTGTTCAGACGTCGAGGGCTAATTCTGTTTCCCATGATAAAAACCCACCTGTTTCCACCGAAAAAGCTTTCAGGGGATCACTTGCAGCAGTTTGGCACCATTTTTGAGTGAATTGCAGAACGTCAGATTTTTGCTGAAGTTGTGACCGCGCGGCTTAGGGATTTTTTCAAAAAAAATTGTTCAGACGTCGATGGCTAATTCTGTTTCCCATGATAAAAACCCATCTGTTTCCCCCCGAAAAAGCTTTCAGGGGATCGCTTGCAACAGTTTGGCACCATTTTTGAGTAAATTGCAGAACGTCAGATTTTTGCTGAAATTGTGACCGCGCGGCTTAGGGATTTTTTCAACAAAAGGTTTTCAGACGTCGAGGGCTAATTCTGTTTCCCATGATCAAAACCCATCCGTTTCCACCGAAAAAGGTTTCAGGGGATCGCTTGCAACACTTTGGCACCATTTTTGAGTGAATTGCAGAACGTCAGATTTTTGCTGAAATTGTGACCGCGCGGCTTAGGGATTTTTTCAAAAAAAGTTGTTCAGACGTCGAGGGCTAATTCTGTTTCCCATGATCAAAACCCATCTGTTTCCACCGAAAAAGCTTTCAGGGGATCGCTTGCAACACTTTGGCACCATTTTTGAGTGAATTGCAGAACGTCAGATTTTTGCTGAAATTGTGACCGCGCGGCTTAGGGATTTTTTCAAAAAAACTTGTTCAGACGTCGAGGGCTAATTCTGTTTCCCATGATAAAAACCCATCTGTTTCCCCCCGAAAAAGCTTTCAGGGGATCGCTTGCAACAGTTTGGCACCATTTTTGAGTGAATTGCAGAACGTCAGATTTTTGCTGAAATTGTGACCTCGCGGCTTAGGGATTTTTTCAAAAAAAGTTGTTCAGACGTCGAGGGCTAATTCTGTTTCCCATGATGAAAACCCACCTGTTTCCACCGAAAAAGCTTTCAGGGGATCGCTTGCAGCAGTTTGGCACCATTTTTGAGTGAATTGCAGAACGTCAGATTTTTGCTGAAATTGTGACCGCTCGGCTTAGGGATTTTTTCAAAAAATGTTGTTCAGACGTCGAGGGCTAATTCTGTTTCCCATGAACAAAACCCATCTGTTTTCACCGAAAAAGCTTTCAGGGGCTCGTTTGCATTAGTTTGGCACCATTTTTGAGTGAATTGCAGAACGTCATATTTTTGCTGAAATTGTGACCGCGCGGCTTAGGGATTTTTTCAAAAAAAGTTGTTCAGACGTCGAGGGCTAATTCTGTTTCCCATGATAAAAACCCACCTGTTTCCACCGAAAAAGCTTTCAGGGGATCACTTGCAGCAGTTTGGCACCATTTTTGAGTGAATTGCAGAACGTCAGATTTTTGCTGAAGTTGTGACCGCGCGGCTTAGGGATTTTTTCAAAAAAATTTGTTCAGACGTCGATGGCTAATTCTGTTTCCCATGATAAAAACCCATCTGTTTCCCCCCGAAAAAGCTTTCAGGGGATCGCTTGCAACAGTTTGGCACCATTTTTGAGTAAATTGCAGAACGTCAGATTTTTGCTGAAATTGTGACCGCGCGGCTTAGGGATTTTTTCAAAAAAAGGTTTTCAGACGTCGAGGGCTAATTCTGTTTCCCATGATCAAAACCCATCTGTTTCCACCGAAAAAGGTTTCAGGGGATCGCTTGCAACAGTTTGGCACCATTTTTGAGTGAATTGCAGAACGTCAGATTTTTGCTGAAATTGTGACCGCGCGGCTTAGGGATTTTTTCAAAAAATGTTTTTCAGACGTCAGGGGCTAATTCTGTTTCCCATGATAAAAACCCATGTGTTTCCACCGAAAAAGCTTTCAGGGGATCGCTTGCAACAGTTTGGCACCATTTTTGAGTGAATTGCAGAACGTCAGATTTTTGCTGAAATTGTGACCGCGCGGCGTAGGGATTTTTTCAAAAAAAGGTGTTCAGACGTCGAGGGCTAATTCTGTTTCCCATGATCAAAACCCATCTGTTTCCACCGAAAAAGCTTTCAGGGGATCGCTTGCAACACTTTGGCACCATTTTTGAGTGAATTGCAGAACGTCAGATTTTTGCTGAAATTGTGACCGCGCGGCTTAGGGATTTTTTCAAAAAAAGTTGTTCAGACGTCGAGGGCTAATTCTGTTTCCCATGATCAAAACCCATCTGTTTCCACCGAAAAAGCTTTCAGGGGATCGCTTGCAACACTTTGGCACCATTTTTGAGTGAATTGCAGAACGTCAGATTTTTGCTGAAATTGTGACCGCGCGGCTTAGGGATTTTTTCAAAAAAACTTGTTCAGACGTCGAGGGCTAATTCTGTTTCCCATGATAAAAACCCATCTGTTTCCCCCCGAAAAAGCTTTCAGGGGATCGCTTGCAACAGTTTGGCACCATTTTTGAGTGAATTGCAGAACGTCAGATTTTTGCTGAAATTGTGACCTCGCGGCTTAGGGATTTTTTCAAAAAAAGTTGTTCAGACGTCGAGGGCTAATTCTGTTTCCCATGATCAAAACCCACCTGTTTCCACCGAAAAAGCTTTCAGGGGATCGCTTGCAGCAGTTTGGCACCATTTTTGAGTAAATTGCAGAACGTCAGATTTTTGCTGAAATTGTGACCGCTCGGCTTAGGGATTTTTTCAAAAAATGTTGTTCAGACGTCGAGGGCTAATTCTGTTTCCCATGAACAAAACCCATCTGTTTTCACCGAAAAAGCTTTCAGGGGCTCGTTTGCATTAGTTTGGCACCATTTTTGAGTGAATTGCAGAACGTCATATTTTTGCTGAAATTGTGACCGCGCGGCTTAGGGATTTTTTCAAAAAAAGTTGTTCAGACGTCGAGGGCTAATTCTGTTTCCCATGATAAAAACCCACCTGTTTCCACCGAAAAAGCTTTCAGGGGATCACTTGCAGCAGTTTGGCACCATTTTTGAGTGAATTGCAGAACGTCAGATTTTTGCTGAAGTTGTGACCGCGCGGCTTAGGGATTTTTTCAAAAAAATTTGTTCAGACGTCGATGGCTAATTCTGTTTCCCATGATAAAAACCCATCTGTTTCCCCCCGAAAAAGCTTTCAGGGGATCGCTTGCAACAGTTTGGCACCATTTTTGAGTAAATTGCAGAACGTCAGATTTTTGCTGAAATTGTGACCGCGCGGCTTAGGGATTTTTTCAAAAAAAGGTTTTCAGACGTCGAGGGCTAATTCTGTTTCCCATGATCAAAACCCATCTGTTTCCACCGAAAAAGGTTTCAGGGGATCGCTTGCAACAGTTTGGCACCATTTTTGAGTGAATTGCAGAACGTCAGATTTTTGCTGAAATTGTGACCGCGCGGCTTAGGGATTTTTTCAAAAAATGTTTTTCAGACGTCAGGGGCTAATTCTGTTTCCCATGATAAAAACCCATGTGTTTCCACCGAAAAAGCTTTCAGGGGATCGCTTGCAACAGTTTGGCACCATTTTTGAGTGAATTGAGGAACGTCAGATTTTTGCTGAAATTGTGACCGCGCGGCTTAGGGATTTTTTCAAAAAAAGTTGTTCAGACGTCGAGGGCTCATTCTGTTTCCCATGATAAAAACCCATCTGTTTCCACCGAAAAAGCTTTCAGGGGATCGCTTGCAACAGTTTGGCACCATTTTTGAGTGAATTGCAGAACGTCAGATTTTTGCTGAAATTGTGACCGCGCGGCTTAGGGATTTTTTCAAAAAAAGTTGTTCAGACGTCGAGGGCTAATTCTGTTTCCCATGATAAAAACCCATCTGTTTCCACCGAAAAAGCTTTCAGGGGATCGCTTGCAACAGTTTGGCACCATTTTTGAGTGAATTGCAGAACGTCAGATTTTTGCTGAAATTGTGACCGCGCGGCGTAGGGATTTTTTCAAAAAAAGGTGTTCAGACGTCGAGGGCTAATTCTGTTTCCCATGATCAAAACCCATCTGTTTCCACCGAAAAAGCTTTCAGGGGATCGCTTGCAACACTTTGGCACCATTTTTGAGTGAATTGCAGAACGTCAGATTTTTGCTGAAATTGTGACCGCGCGGCTTAGGGATTTTTTCAAAAAAAGTTGTTCAGACGTCAGGGGCTAATTCTGTTTCCCATGATCAAAACCCATCTGTTTTCACCCAAAAAGCTTTCAGGGGCTCGTTTCCATCAGTTTGGCACCATATTTGAGTGAATTGCAGAACGTCAGATTTTTGCTGAAATTGTGACCGCGCGGCTTAGAGATTTTTTCAAAAAAAGTTGTTCAGACGTCGAGGGCTAATTCTGTTTCCCATGATCAAAACCCATCTGTTTCCACCGAAAAAGCTTTCAGGGGATCGCTTGCAACAGTTTGGCACCATTTTTGAGTGAATTGCAGAACGTCAGATTTTTGCTGAAATTGTGACCGCGCGGCTTAGGGATTTTTTCAAAAAAAGTTGTTCAGACGTCGAGGGCTAAATCTGTTTCCCATGATAAAAACCCATCTGTTTCCACCGAAAAAGCTTTCAGGGGATCGCTTGCAACAGTTTGGCACCATTTTTGAGTGAATTGCAGAACGTCATATTTTTGCTGAAATTGTGACCGCGCGGCTTAGGGATTTTTTCAAAAAAAGTTGTTCAGACGTCGAGGGCTAATTCTGTTTCCCATGATAAAAACCCATCTGTTTCCACCGAAAAAGCTTTCAGGGGATCGCTTGCAACACTTTGGCAACATATTTGAGTGAATTGCAGAACGTCAGATTTTTGCTGAAATTGTGACCGCGCGGCTTAGAGATTTTTTCAAAAAAAGTTGTTCAGACGTCGAGGGCTAATTCTGTTTCCCATGAACAAAACCCATCTGTTTTCACCGAAAAAGCTTTCAGGGGCTCGTTTGCATTAGTTTGGCACCATTTTTGAGTGAATTGCAGAACGTCATATTTTTGCTGAAATTGTGACCGCGCGGCTTAGGGATTTTTTCAAAAAAAGTTGTTCAGACGTCGAGGGCTAATTCTGTTTCCCATGATAAAAACCCACCTGTTTCCACCGAAAAAGCTTTCAGGGGATTGCTTGCAGCAGTTTGGCACCATTTTTGAGTGAATTGCAGAACGTCATATTTTTGCTGAAATTGTGACCGCGCGGCTTAGGGATTTTTTCAAAAAAACTTGTTCTGACGTCGAGGGCTAATTCTGTTTCCCATGATAAAAACCCATCTGTTTCCACCGAAAAAACTTTCAGGGGATCGCTTGCAGCAGTTTGGCACCATTTTTGAGTGAATTGCAGAACGTCATATTTTTGCTGAAATTGTGACCGCGCGGCTTAGGGATTTTTTCAAAAAAAGTTGTTCAGACGTCGAGGGCTAATTCTGTTTCCCATGATAAAAACCCATCTGTTTCCACCGAAAAAGCTTTCAGGGGATCGCTTGCAACAGTTTGGCACCATTTTTGAGTGAATTGCAGAACGTCAGATTTTTGCTGAAATTGTGACCGCGCGGCTTAGGGATTTTTTCAAAAAAAGGTGTTCAGACGTCGAGGGCTCATTCTGTTTCCCATGATGAAAACCCATCTGTTTCCACCGAAAAAGCTTTCAGGGGATCGCTTGCAACAGTTTGGCACCATTTTTGAGTGAATTGCAGAACGTCAGATTTTTGCTGAAATTGTGACCGCGCGGCTTAGGGATTTTTTCAAAAAAAGTTGTTCAGACGTCAAGGGCTAATTCTGTTTCCCATGATAAAAACGCACCTGTTTCCACCGAAAAAGCTTTCAGGGGCTCGTTTTCATCAGTTTGGCACCATATTTGAGTGAATTGCAGACCGTCAGATTTTTGCTGAAATTGTGACCGCGCGGCTTAGGGATTTTTTCAAAAAAAGTTGTTCAGACGTCGAGCGCTCATTCTGTTTCCCATATTAAAAACCCATCTGTTTTCCACCGAAAAAGCTTTCAGGGGATCGCTTGCAACAGTTTGGCACCATTTTTGAGTGAATTGCAGAACGTCAGATTTTTGCTGAAATTGTGACCGCGCGGCTTAGGGATTTTTTCAAAAAAGGTTGTTCGGACGTCGAGGGCTAATTCTGTTTCCCATGATAAAAACCCATCTGTTTTCACCGAAAAAGCTTTCAGGGGCTCGTTTGCATCAGTTTGGCACCATTTTTGAGTGAATTGCAGAACGTCATATTTTTGCTGAAATTGTGACCGCGCGGCTTAGGGATTTTTTTAAAAAAAGTTGTTCAGACGTCGAGGGCTAATTCTGTTTCCCATGATAAAAACCCACCTGTTTCCACCGAAAAAGCTTTCAGGGGATCGCTTGCAGCAGTTTGGCACCATTTTTGAGTGAATTGCAGAACGTCAGATTTTTGCTGAAATTGTGACCGCGCGGCTTAGGGATTTTTTCAAAAAAAGTTGTTCAGACGTCAAGGGCTAATTCTGTTTCCCATGATAAAAACCCATCTGTTTCCACCGAAAATGCTTTCAGGGGATCGCTTGCAACAGTTTGGCACCATTTTTGAGTGAATTGCAGAACGTCAGATTTTTGCTGAAATTGTGACCGCGCGGCTTAGGGATTTTTTCAAAAAAAGTTGTTCAGACGTCGAGGGCTAATTCTGTTTCCCATGAACAAAACCCATCTGTTTTCACCGAAAAAGCTTTCAGGGGCTCGTTTGCATTAGTTTGGCACCATTTTTGAGTGAATTGCAGAACGTCATATTTTTGCTGAAATTGTGACCGCGCGGCTTAGGGATTTTTTCAAAAAAAGTTGTTCAGACGTCGAGGGCTAATTCTGTTTCCCATGATAAAAACCCACCTGTTTCCACCGAAAAAGCTTTCAGGGGATCACTTGCAGCAGTTTGGCACCATTTTTGAGTGAATTGCAGAACGTCAGATTTTTGCTGAAATTGTGACCGCGCGGCTTAGGGATTTTTTCAAAAAAACTTGTTCAGACGTCGAGCGCTAATTCTGTTTCCCATGATAAAAACCCATCTGTTTCCCCCCGAAAAAGCTTTCAGGGGATCGCTTGCAACAGTTTGGCACCATTTTTGAGTGAATTGCAGAACGTCAGATTTTTGCTGAAATTGTGACCGCGCGGCTTAGGGATTTTTTCAAAAAAAGTTGTTCAGACGTCGAGGGCTAATTCTGTTTCCCATGATCAAAACCCATCTGTTTCCACCGAAAAAGCTTTCAGGGGATCGCTTGCAACAGTTTGGCACCATTTTTGAGTGAATTGCAGAACGTCAGATTTTTGCTGAAATTGTGACCGCGCGGCTTAGGGATTTTTTCAAAAAAAGGTGTTCAGACGTCGAGGGCTAATTCTGTTTCCCATGAACAAAACCCATCTGTTTTCACCGAAAAAGCTTTCAGGGGCTCGTTTGCATTAGTTTGGCACCATTTTTGAGTGAATTGCAGAACGTCATATTTTTGCTGAAATTGTGACCGCGCGGCTTAGGGATTTTTTCAAAAAAAGTTGTTCAGACGTCGAGGGCTAATTCTGTTTCCCATGATAAAAACCCACCTGTTTCCACCGAAAAAGCTTTCAGGGGATCACTTGCAGCAGTTTGGCACCATTTTTGAGTGAATTGCAGAACGTCAGATTTTTGCTGAAATTGTGACCGCGCGGCTTAGGGATTTTTTCAAAAAAACTTTTTCAGACGTCGAGGGCTAATTCTGTTTCCCATGATAAAAACCCATCTGTTTCCCCCCGAAAAAGCTTTCAGGGAATCGCTTGCAACAGTTTGGCACCATTTTTGAGTGAATTGCAGAACGTCAGATTTTTGCTGAAATTGTGACCGCGCGGCTTAGGGATTTTTTCAAAAAAAGTTGTTCAGACGTCGAGGGCTAATTCTGTTTCCCATGATAAAAACCCATCTGTTTCCACCGAAAAAGCTTTCAGGGGATCGCTTGCAACAGTTTGGCACCATTTTTGAGTGAATTGCAGAACGTCAGATTTTTGCTGAAATTGTGACCGCGCGGCTTAGGGATTTTTTCAAAAAAAGGTGTTCAGACGTCGAGGGCTAATTCTGTTTCCCATGAACAAAACCCATCTGTTTTCACCGAAAAAGCTTTCAGGGGCTCGTTTGCATTAGTTTGGCACCATTTTTGAGTGAATTGCAGAACGTCATATTTTTGCTGAAATTGTGACCGCGCGGCTTAGGGATTTTTTCAAAAAAAGTTGTTCAGACGTCGAGGGCTAATTCTGTTTCCCATGATAAAAACCCACCTGTTTCCACCGAAAAAGCTTTCAGGGGATCACTTGCAGCAGTTTGGCACCATTTTTGAGTGAATTGCAGAACGTCAGATTTTTGCTGAAATTGTGACCGCGCGGCTTAGGGATTTTTTCAAAAAAACTTTTTCAGACGTCGAGGGCTAATTCTGTTTCCCATGATAAAAACCCATCTGTTTCCCCCCGAAAAAGCTTTCAGGGAATCGCTTGCAACAGTTTGGCACCATTTTTGAGTGAATTGCAGAACGTCAGATTTTTGCTGAAATTGTGACCGCGCGGCTTAGGGATTTTTTCAAAAAAAGTTGTTCAGACGTCGAGGGCTAATTCTGTTTCCCATGATAAAAACCCATGTGTTTCCACCGAAAAAGCTTTCAGGGGATCGCTTGCAACAGTTTGGCACCATTTTTGAGTGAATTGAGGAACGTCAGATTTTTGCTGAAATTGTGACCGCGCGGCTTAGGGATTTTTTCAAAAAAAGTTGTTCAGACGTCGAGGGCTCATTCTGTTTCCCATGATAAAAACCCATCTGTTTCCACCGAAAAAGCTTTCAGGGGATCGCTTGCAACAGTTTGGCACCATTTTTGAGTGAATTGCAGAACGTCAGATTTTTGCTGAAATTGTGACCGCGCGGCTTAGGGATTTTTTCAAAAAAAGTTGTTCAGACGTCGAGGGCTCATTCTGTTTCCCATGATAAAAACCCATCTGTTTCCCCCCGAAAAAGCTTTCAGGGGATCGCTTGCAACAGTTTGGCACCATTTTTGAGTGAATTGCAGAACGTCAGATTTTTGCTGAAATTGTGACCTCGCGGCTTAGGGATTTTTTCAAAAAAAGTTGTTCAGACGTCGAGGGCTAATTCTGTTTCCCATGATCAAAACCCACCTGTTTCCACCGAAAAAGCTTTCAGGGGATCGCTTGCAGCAGTTTGGCACCATTTTTGAGTGAATTGCAGAACGTCAGATTTTTGCTGAAATTGTGACCGCTCGGCTTAGGGATTTTTTCAAAAAATGTTGTTCAGACGTCGAGGGCTAATTCTGTTTCCCATGAACAAAACCCATCTGTTTTCACCGAAAAAGCTTTCAGGGGCTCGTTTGCATTAGTTTGGCACCATTTTTGAGTGAATTGCAGAACGTCATATTTTTGCTGAAATTGTGACCGCGCGGCTTAGGGATTTTTTCAAAAAAAGTTGTTCAGACGTCGAGGGCTAATTCTGTTTCCCATGATAAAAACCCACCTGTTTCCACCGAAAAAGCTTTCAGGGGATCACTTGCAGCAGTTTGGCACCATTTTTGAGTGAATTGCAGAACGTCAGATTTTTGCTGAAGTTGTGACCGCGCGGCTTAGGGATTTTTTCAAAAAAATTTGTTCAGACGTCGATGGCTAATTCTGTTTCCCATGATAAAAACCCATCTGTTTCCCCCCGAAAAAGCTTTCAGGGGATCGCTTGCAACAGTTTGGCACCATTTTTGAGTAAATTGCAGAACGTCAGATTTTTGCTGAAATTGTGACCGCGCGGCTTAGGGATTTTTTCAACAAAAGGTTTTCAGACGTCGAGGGCTAATTCTGTTTCCCATGATCAAAACCCATCCGTTTCCACCGAAAAAGGTTTCAGGGGATCGCTTGCAACAGTTTGGCACCATTTTTGAGTGAATTGCAGAACGTCAGATTTTTGCTGAAATTGTGACCGCGCGGCTTAGGGATTTTTTCAAAAAATGTTTTTCAGACGTCAGGGGCTAATTCTGTTTCCCATGATAAAAACCCATGTGTTTCCACCGAAAAAGCTTTCAGGGGATCGCTTGCAACAGTTTGGCACCATTTTTGAGTGAATTGAGGAACGTCAGATTTTTGCTGAAATTGTGACCGCGCGGCTTAGGGATTTTTTCAAAAAAAGTTGTTCAGACGTCGAGGGCTCATTCTGTTTCCCATGATAAAAACCCATCTGTTTCCACCGAAAAAGCTTTCAGGGGATCGCTTGCAACAGTTTGGCACCATTTTTGAGTGAATTGCAGAACGTCAGATTTTTGCTGAAATTGTGACCGCGCGGCTTAGGGATTTTTTCAAAAAAAGTTGTTCAGACGTCGAGGGCTCATTCTGTTTCCCATGATAAAAACCCATCTGTTTCCCCCCGAAAAAGCTTTCAGGGGATCGCTTGCAACAGTTTGGCACCATTTTTGAGTGAATTGCAGAACGTCAGATTTTTGCTGAAATTGTGACCTCGCGGCTTAGGGATTTTTTCAAAAAAAGTTGTTCAGACGTCGAGGGCTAATTCTGTTTCCCATGATCAAAACCCACCTGTTTCCACCGAAAAAGCTTTCAGGGGATCGCTTGCAGCAGTTTGGCACCATTTTTGAGTGAATTGCAGAACGTCAGATTTTTGCTGAAATTGTGACCGCTCGGCTTAGGGATTTTTTCAAAAAATGTTGTTCAGACGTCGAGGGCTAATTCTGTTTCCCATGAACAAAACCCATCTGTTTTCACCGAAAAAGCTTTCAGGGGCTCGTTTGCATTAGTTTGGCACCATTTTTGAGTGAATTGCAGAACGTCATATTTTTGCTGAAATTGTGACCGCGCGGCTTAGGGATTTTTTCAAAAAAAGTTGTTCAGACGTCGAGGGCTAATTCTGTTTCCCATGATAAAAACCCACCTGTTTCCACCGAAAAAGCTTTCAGGGGATCACTTGCAGCAGTTTGGCACCATTTTTGAGTGAATTGCAGAACGTCAGATTTTTGCTGAAGTTGTGACCGCGCGGCTTAGGGATTTTTTCAAAAAAATTTGTTCAGACGTCGATGGCTAATTCTGTTTCCCATGATAAAAACCCATCTGTTTCCCCCCGAAAAAGCTTTCAGGGGATCGCTTGCAACAGTTTGGCACCATTTTTGAGTAAATTGCAGAACGTCAGATTTTTGCTGAAATTGTGACCGCGCGGCTTAGGGATTTTTTCAACAAAAGGTTTTCAGACGTCGAGGGCTAATTCTGTTTCCCATGATCAAAACCCATCCGTTTCCACCGAAAAAGGTTTCAGGGGATCGCTTGCAACAGTTTGGCACCATTTTTGAGTGAATTGCAGAACGTCAGATTTTTGCTGAAATTGTGACCGCGCGGCTTAGGGATTTTTTCAAAAAATGTTTTTCAGACGTCAGGGGCTAATTCTGTTTCCCATGATAAAAACCCATGTGTTTCCACCGAAAAAGCTTTCAGGGGATCGCTTGCAACAGTTTGGCACCATTTTTGAGTGAATTGAGGAACGTCAGATTTTTGCTGAAATTGTGACCGCGCGGCTTAGGGATTTTTTCAAAAAAAGTTGTTCAGACGTCGAGGGCTAATTCTGTTTCCCATGATAAAAACCCATCTGTTTCCACCGAAAAAGCGTTCAGGGGATCGCTTGCAACAGTTTGGCACCATTTTTGAGTGAATTGCAGAACGTCAGATTTTTGCTGAAATTGTGACCGCGCGGCTTAGGGATTTTTTCAAAAAAAGGTGTTCAGACGTCGAGGGCTAATTCTGTTTCCCATGATCAAAACCCATCTGTTTCCACCGAAAAAGCTTTCAGGGGATCGCTTGCAACACTTTGGCACCATTTTTGAGTGAATTGCAGAACGTCAGATTTTTGCTGAAATTGTGACCGCGCGGCTTAGGGATTTTTTCAAAAAAAGTTGTTCAGACGTCAGGGGCTAATTCTGTTTCCCATGATCAAAACCCATCTGTTTTCACCGAAAAAGCTTTCAGGGGCTCGTTTCCATCAGTTTGGCACCATATTTGAGTGAATTGCAGAACGTCAGATTTTTGCTGAAATTGTGACCGCGCGGCTTAGAGATTTTTTCAAAAAAAGTTGTTCAGACGTCGAGGGCTAATTCTGTTTCCCATGATCAAAACCCATCTGTTTCCACCGAAAAAGCTTTCAGGGGATCGCTTGCAACAGTTTGGCACCATTTTTGAGTGAATTGCAGAACGTCAGATTTTTGCTGAAATTGTGACCGCGCGGCTTAGGGATTTTTTCAAAAAATGTTGTTCAGACGTCAGGGGCTAATTCTGTTTCCCATGATAAAAACCCATGTGTTTCCACCGAAAAAGCTTTCAGGGGATCGCTTGCAACAGTTTGGCACCATTTTTGAGTGAATTGCAGAACGTCAGATTTTTGCTGAAATTGTGACCGCGCGGCGTAGGGATTTTTTCAAAAAAAGGTGTTCAGACGTCGAGGGCTAATTCTGTTTCCCATGATCAAAACCCATCTGTTTCCACCGAAAAAGCTTTCAGGGGATCGCTTGCAACACTTTGGCACCATTTTTGAGTGAATTGCAGAACGTCAGATTTTTGCTGAAATTGTGACCGCGCGGCTTAGGGATTTTTTCAAAAAAAGTTGTTCAGACGTCGAGGGCTAATTCTGTTTCCCATGAACAAAACCCATCTGTTTTCACCGAAAAAGCTTTCAGGGGCTCGTTTGCATTAGTTTGGCACCATTTTTGAGTGAATTGCAGAACGTCATATTTTTGCTGAAATTGTGACCGCGCGGCTTAGGGATTTTTTCAAAAAAAGTTGTTCAGACGTCGAGGGCTAATTCTGTTTCCCATGATAAAAACCCACCTGTTTCCACCGAAAAAGCTTTCAGGGGATTGCTTGCAGCAGTTTGGCACCATTTTTGAGTGAATTGCAGAACGTCAGATTTTTGCTGAAATTGTGACCGCGCGGCTTAGGGATTTTTTCAAAAAAAGTTGTTCAGACGTCAAGGGCTAATTCTGTTTCCCATGATAAAAACCCACCTGTTTCCACCGAAAAAGCTTTCAGGGGCTCGTTTTCATCAGTTTGGCACCATATTTGAGTGAATTGCAGAACGTCAGATTTTTGCTGAAATTGTGACCGCGCGGCTTAGGGATTTTTTCAAAAAAAGTTGTTCAGACGTCGAGCGCTCATTCTGTTTCCCATATTAAAAACCCATCTGTTTTCCACCGAAAAAGCTTTCAGGGGATCGCTTGCAACAGTTTGGCACCATTTTTGAGTGAATTGCAGAACGTCAGATTTTTGCTGAAATTGTGACCGCGCGGCTTAGGGATTTTTTCAAAAAAGGTTGTTCGGACGTCGAGGGCTAATTCTGTTTCCCATGATAAAAACCCATCTGTTTTCACCGAAAAAGCTTTCAGGGGCTCGTTTGCATCAGTTTGGCACCATTTTTGAGTGAATTGCAGAACGTCATATTTTTGCTGAAATTGTGACCGCGCGGCTTAGGGATTTTTTTAAAAAAAGTTGTTCAGACGTCGAGGGCTAATTCTGTTTCCCATGATAAAAACCCACCTGTTTCCACCGAAAAAGCTTTCAGGGGATCGCTTGCAGCAGTTTGGCACCATTTTTGAGTGAATTGCAGAACGTCAGATTTTTGCTGAAATTGTGACCGCGCGGCTTAGGGATTTTTTCAAAAAAAGTTGTTCAGACGTCAAGGGCTAATTCTGTTTCCCATGATAAAAACCCATCTGTTTCCACCGAAAATGCTTTCAGGGGATCGCTTGCAACAGTTTGGCACCATTTTTGAGTGAATTGCAGAACGTCAGATTTTTGCTGAAATTGTGACCGCGCGGCTTAGGGATTTTTTCAAAAAAAGTTGTTCAGACGTCGAGGGCTAATTCTGTTTCCCATGAACAAAACCCATCTGTTTTCACCGAAAAAGCTTTCAGGGGCTCGTTTGCATTAGTTTGGCACCATTTTTGAGTGAATTGCAGAACGTCATATTTTTGCTGAAATTGTGACCGCGCGGCTTAGGGATTTTTTCAAAAAAAGTTGTTCAGACGTCGAGGGCTAATTCTGTTTCCCATGATAAAAACCCACCTGTTTCCACCGAAAAAGCTTTCAGGGGATCACTTGCAGCAGTTTGGCACCATTTTTGAGTGAATTGCAGAACGTCAGATTTTTGCTGAAATTGTGACCGCGCGGCTTAGGGATTTTTTCAAAAAAACTTGTTCAGACGTCGAGCGCTAATTCTGTTTCCCATGATAAAAACCCATCTGTTTCCCCCCGAAAAAGCTTTCAGGGGATCGCTTGCAACAGTTTGGCACCATTTTTGAGTGAATTGCAGAACGTCAGATTTTTGCTGAAATTGTGACCGCGCGGCTTAGGGATTTTTTCAAAAAAAGTTGTTCAGACGTCGAGGGCTAATTCTGTTTCCCATGATCAAAACCCATCTGTTTCCACCGAAAAAGCTTTCAGGGGATCGCTTGCAACAGTTTGGCACCATTTTTGAGTGAATTGCAGAACGTCAGATTTTTGCTGAAATTGTGACCGCGCGGCTTAGGGATTTTTTCAAAAAAAGGTGTTCAGACGTCGAGGGCTAATTCTGTTTCCCATGAACAAAACCCATCTGTTTTCACCGAAAAAGCTTTCAGGGGCTCGTTTGCATTAGTTTGGCACCATTTTTGAGTGAATTGCAGAACGTCAGATTTTTGCTGAAATTGTGACCGCGCGGCTTAGGGATTTTTTCAAAAAAAGTTGTTCAGACGTCGAGGGCTAATTCTGTTTCCCATGATAAAAACCCACCTGTTTCCACCGAAAAAGCTTTCAGGGGATCACTTGCAGCAGTTTGGCACCATTTTTGAGTGAATTGCAGAACGTCAGATTTTTGCTGAAATTGTGACCGCGCGGCTTAGGGATTTTTTCAAAAAAACTTTTTCAGACGTCGAGGGCTAATTCTGTTTCCCATGATAAAAACCCATCTGTTTCCCCCCGAAAAAGCTTTCAGGGGATCGCTTGCAACAGTTTGGCACCATTTTTGAGTGAATTGCAGAACGTCAGATTTTTGCTGAAATTGTGACCGCGCGGCTTAGGGATTTTTTCAAAAAAAGTTGTTCAGACGTCGAGGGCTAATTCTGTTTCCCATGATAAAAACCCACCTGTTTCCACCGAAAAAGCTTTCAGGGGATCACTTGCAGCAGTTTGGCACCATTTTTGAGTGAATTGCAGAACGTCAGATTTTTGCTGAAATTGTGACCGCGCGGCTTAGGGATTTTTTCAAAAAAACTTTTTCAGACGTCGAGGGCTAATTCTGTTTCCCATGATAAAAACCCATCTGTTTCCCCCCGAAAAAGCTTTCAGGGGATCGCTTGCAACAGTTTGGCACCATTTTTGAGTGAATTGCAGAACGTCAGATTTTTGCTGAAATTGTGACCGCGCGGCTTAGGGATTTTTTCAAAAAAAGTTGTTCAGACGTCGAGGGCTAATTCTGTTTCCCATGATAAAAACCCATGTGTTTCCACCGAAAAAGCTTTCAGGGGATCGCTTGCAACAGTTTGGCACCATTTTTGAGTGAATTGAGGAACGTCAGATTTTTGCTGAAATTGTGACCGCGCGGCTTAGGGATTTTTTCAAAAAAAGTTGTTCAGACGTCGAGGGCTCATTCTGTTTCCCATGATAAAAACCCATCTGTTTCCACCGAAAAAGCTTTCAGGGGATCGCTTGCAACAGTTTGGCACCATTTTTGAGTGAATTGCAGAACGTCAGATTTTTGCTGAAATTGTGACCGCGCGGCTTAGGGATTTTTTCAAAAAAAGTTGTTCAGACGTCGAGGGCTCATTCTGTTTCCCATGATAAAAACCCATCTGTTTCCACCGAAAAAGCGTTCAGGGGATCGCTTGCAACAGTTTGGCACCATTTTTGAGTGAATTGCAGAACGTCAGATTTTTGCTGAAATTGTGACCGCGCGGCTTAGGGATTTTTTCAAAAAAAGGTGTTCAGACGTCGAGGGCTAATTCTGTTTCCCATGATCAAAACCCATCTGTTTCCACCGAAAAAGCTTTCAGGGGATCGCTTGCAACACTTTGGCACCATTTTTGAGTGAATTGCAGAACGTCAGATTTTTGCTGAAATTGTGACCGCGCGGCTTAGGGATTTTTTCAAAAAAAGTTGTTCAGACGTCGAGGGCTAATTCTGTTTCCCATGAACAAAACCCATCTGTTTTCACCGAAAAAGCTTTCAGGGGCTCGTTTGCATTAGTTTGGCACCATTTTTGAGTGAATTGCAGAACGTCATATTTTTGCTGAAATTGTGACCGCGCGGCTTAGGGATTTTTTCAAAAAAAGTTGTTCAGACGTCGAGGGCTAATTCTGTTTCCCATGATAAAAACCCACCTGTTTCCACCGAAAAAGCTTTCAGGGGATTGCTTGCAGCAGTTTGGCACCATTTTTGAGTGAATTGCAGAACGTCATATTTTTGCTGAAATTGTGACCGCGCGGCTTAGGGATTTTTTCAAAAAAACTTGTTCTGACGTCGAGGGCTAATTCTGTTTCCCATGATAAAAACCCATCTGTTTCCACCGAAAAAACTTTCAGGGGATCGCTTGCAGCAGTTTGGCACCATTTTTGAGTGAATTGCAGAACGTCATATTTTTGCTGAAATTGTGACCGCGCGGCTTAGGGATTTTTTCAAAAAAAGTTGTTCAGACGTCGAGGGCTAATTCTGTTTCCCATGATAAAAACCCATCTGTTTCCACCGAAAAAGCTTTCAGGGGATCGCTTGCAACAGTTTGGCACCATTTTTGAGTGAATTGCAGAACGTCAGATTTTTGCTGAAATTGTGACCGCGCGGCTTAGGGATTTTTTCAAAAAAAGGTGTTCAGACTTCGAGGGCTAATTCTGTTTCCCATGATCAAAACCCATCTGTTTCCACCGAAAAAGCTTTCAGGGGATCGCTTGCAACAGTTTGGCACCATTTTTGAGTGAATTGCAGAACGTCAGATTTTTGCTGAAATTGTGACCGCGCGGCTTAGGGATTTTTTCAAAAAAAGTTGTTCAGACGTCGAGGGCTAATTCTGTTTCCCATGATAAAAACCCACCTGTTTCCACCGAAAAAGCTTTCAGGGGATCGCTTGCAGCAGTTTGGCACCATTTTTGAGTGAATTGCAGAACGTCAGATTTTTGCTGAAATTGTGACCGCGCGGCTTAGGGATTTTTTCAAAAAAAGTTGTTCAGACGTCAAGGGCTAATTCTGTTTCCCATGATAAAAACCCATCTGTTTCCACCGAAAATGCTTTCAGGGGATCGCTTGCAACAGTTTGGCACCATTTTTGAGTGAATTGCAGAACGTCAGATTTTTGCTGAAATTGTGACCGCGCGGCTTAGGGATTTTTTCAAAAAAAGTTGTTCAGACGTCGAGGGCTAATTCTGTTTCCCATGAACAAAACCCATCTGTTTTCACCGAAAAAGCTTTCAGGGGCTCGTTTGCATTAGTTTGGCACCATTTTTGAGTGAATTGCAGAACGTCATATTTTTGCTGAAATTGTGACCGCGCGGCTTAGGGATTTTTTCAAAAAAAGTTGTTCAGACGTCGAGGGCTAATTCTGTTTCCCATGATAAAAACCCACCTGTTTCCACCGAAAAAGCGTTCAGGGGATCGCTTGCAACAGTTTGGCACCATTTTTGAGTGAATTGCAGAACGTCAGATTTTTGCTGAAATTGTGACCGCGCGGCTTAGGGATTTTTTCAAAAAATGTTTTTCAGACGTCAGGGGCTAATTCTGTTTCCCATGATAAAAACCCATGTGTTTCCACCGAAAAAGCTTTCAGGGGATCGCTTGCAACAGTTTGGCACCATTTTTGAGTGAATTGAGGAACGTCAGATTTTTGCTGAAATTGTGACCGCGCGGCTTAGGGATTTTTTAAAAAAAAGTTGTTCAGACGTCGAGGGCTCATTCTGTTTCCCATGATAAAAACCCATCTGTTTCCACCGAAAAAGCTTTCAGGGGATCGCTTGCAACAGTTTGGCACCATTTTTGAGTGAATTGCAGAACGTCATATTTTTGCTGAAATTGTGACCGCGCGGCTTAGGGATTTTTTCAAAAAAAGTTGTTCAGACGTCGAGGGCTAATTCTGTTTCCCATGATAAAAACCCATCTGTTTCCACCGAAAAAGCGTTCAGGGGATCGCTTGCAACAGTTTGGCACCATTTTTGAGTGAATTGCAGAACGTCAGATTTTTGCTGAAATTGTGACCGCGCGGCTTAGGGATTTTTTCAAAAAAAGGTGTTCAGACGTCGAGGGCTAATTCTGTTTCCCATGATCAAAACCCATCTGTTTCCACCGAAAAAGCTTTCAGGGGATCGCTTGCAACACTTTGGCACCATTTTTGAGTGAATTGCAGAACGTCAGATTTTTGCTGAAATTGTGACCGCGCGGCTTAGGGATTTTTTCAAAAAAAGTTGTTCAGACGTCAGGGGCTAATTCTGTTTCCCATGATCAAAACCCATCTGTTTTCACCGAAAAAGCTTTCAGGGGCTCGTTTCCATCAGTTTGGCACCATATTTGAGTGAATTGCAGAACGTCAGATTTTTGCTGAAATTGTGACCGCGCGGCTTAGAGATTTTTTCAAAAAAAGTTGTTCAGACGTCGAGGGCTAATTCTGTTTCCCATGATCAAAACCCATCTGTTTCCACCGAAAAAGCTTTCAGGGGATCGCTTGCAACAGTTTGGCACCATTTTTGAGTGAATTGCAGAACGTCAGATTTTTGCTGAAATTGTGACCGCGCGGCTTAGGGATTTTTTCAAAAAATGTTGTTCAGACGTCAGGGGCTAATTCTGTTTCCCATGATAAAAACCCATGTGTTTCCACCGAAAAAGCTTTCAGGGGATCGCTTGCAACAGTTTGGCACCATTTTTGAGTGAATTGCAGAACGTCAGATTTTTGCTGAAATTGTGACCGCGCGGCGTAGGGATTTTTTCAAAAAAAGTTGTTCAGACGTCGAGGGCTAATTCTGTTTCCCATGATCAAAACCCATCTGTTTCCACCGAAAAAGCTTTCAGGGGATCGCTTGCAACACTTTGGCACCATTTTTGAGTGAATTGCAGAACGTCAGATTTTTGCTGAAATTGTGACCGCGCGGCTTAGGGATTTTTTCAAAAAAAGTTGTTCAGACGTCGAGGGCTAATTCTGTTTCCCATGAACAAAACCCATCTGTTTTCACCGAAAAAGCTTTCAGGGGCTCGTTTGCATTAGTTTGGCACCATTTTTGAGTGAATTGCAGAACGTCATATTTTTGCTGAAATTGTGACCGCGCGGCTTAGGGATTTTTTCAAAAAAAGTTGTTCAGACGTCGAGGGCTAATTCTGTTTCCCATGATAAAAACCCACCTGTTTCCACCGAAAAAGCTTTCAGGGGATTGCTTGCAGCAGTTTGGCACCATTTTTGAGTGAATTGCAGAACGTCATATTTTTGCTGAAATTGTGACCGCGCGGCTTAGGGATTTTTTCAAAAAAACTTGTTCTGACGTCGAGGACTAATTCTGTTTCCCATGATAAAAACCCATCTGTTTCCACCGAAAAAACTTTCAGGGGATCGCTTGCAGCAGTTTGGCACCATTTTTGAGTGAATTGCAGAACGTCATATTTTTGCTGAAATTGTGACCGCGCGGCTTAGGGATTTTTTCAAAAAAAGTTGTTCAGACGTCGAGGGCTAATTCTGTTTCCCATGATAAAAACCCATCTGTTTCCACCGAAAAAGCTTTCAGGGGATCGCTTGCAACAGTTTGGCACCATTTTTGAGTGAATTGCAGAACGTCAGATTTTTGCTGAAATTGTGACCGCGCGGCTTAGGGATTTTTTCAAAAAAAGGTGTTCAGACGTCGAGGGCTAATTCTGTTTCCCATGATCAAAACCCATCTGTTTCCACCGAAAAAGCTTTCAGGGGATCGCTTGC
This sequence comes from Podarcis tiliguerta, assembly GCF_965153285.1. Lineage (NCBI taxonomy): Eukaryota > Metazoa > Chordata > Lepidosauria > Squamata > Lacertidae > Podarcis > Podarcis tiliguerta. The sequence goes on from NC_139536.1 coordinate 108,836,473, forward strand.
AACAGTTTGGCACCATTTTTGAGTGAATTGCAGAACGTCAGATTTTTGCTGAAATTGTGACCGCGCGGCTTAGGGATTTTTTCAAAAAAAGTTGTTCAGACGTCAAGGGCTAATTCTGTTTCCCATGATAAAAACCCACCTGTTTCCACCGAAAAAGCTTTCAGGGGCTCGTTTTCATCAGTTTGGCACCATATTTGAGTGAATTGCAGAACGTCAGATTTTTGCTGAAATTGTGACCGCGCGGCTTAGGGATTTTTTCAAAAAAAGTTGTTCAGACGTCGAGCGCTCATTCTGTTTCCCATATTAAAAACCCATCTGTTTTCCACCGAAAAAGCTTTCAGGGGATCGCTTGCAACAGTTTGGCACCATTTTTGAGTGAATTGCAGAACGTCAGATTTTTGCTGAAATTGTGACCGCGCGGCTTAGGGATTTTTTCAAAAAAGGTTGTTCGGACGTCGAGGGCTAATTCTGTTTCCCATGATAAAAACCCATCTGTTTTCACCGAAAAAGCTTTCAGGGGCTCGTTTGCATCGGTTTGGCACCATTTTTGAGTGAATTGCAGAACGTCATATTTTTGCTGAAATTGTGACCGCGCGGCTTAGGGATTTTTTTAAAAAAAGTTGTTCAGACGTCGAGGGCTAATTCTGTTTCCCATGATAAAAACCCACCTGTTTCCACCGAAAAAGCTTTCAGGGGATCGCTTGCAGCAGTTTGGCACCATTTTTGAGTGAATTGCAGAACGTCAGATTTTTGCTGAAATTGTGACCGCGCGGCTTAGGGATTTTTTCAAAAAAAGTTGTTCAGACGTCAAGGGCTAATTCTGTTTCCCATGATAAAAACCCATCTGTTTCCACCGAAAATGCTTTCAGGGGATCGCTTGCAACAGTTTGGCACCATTTTTGAGTGAATTGCAGAACGTCAGATTTTTGCTGAAATTGTGACCGCGCGGCTTAGGGATTTTTTCAAAAAAAGTTGTTCAGACGTCGAGGGCTAATTCTGTTTCCCATGAACAAAACCCATCTGTTTTCACCGAAAAAGCTTTCAGGGGCTCGTTTGCATTAGTTTGGCACCATTTTTGAGTGAATTGCAGAACGTCATATTTTTGCTGAAATTGTGACCGCGCGGCTTAGGGATTTTTTCAAAAAAAGTTGTTCAGACGTCGAGGGCTAATTCTGTTTCCCATGATAAAAACCCACCTGTTTCCACCGAAAAAGCTTTCAGGGGATCACTTGCAGCAGTTTGGCACCATTTTTGAGTGAATTGCAGAACCTCAGATTTTTGCTGAAATTGTGACCGCGCGGCTTAGGGATTTTTTCAAAAAAACTTGTTCAGACGTCGAGCGCTAATTCTGTTTCCCATGATAAAAACCCATCTGTTTCCCCCCGAAAAAGCTTTCAGGGGATCGCTTGCAACAGTTTGGCACCATTTTTGAGTGAATTGCAGAACGTCAGATTTTTGCTGAAATTGTGACCGCGCGGCTTAGGGATTTTTTCAAAAAAAGTTGTTCAGACGTCGAGGGCTAATTCTGTTTCCCATGATCAAAACCCATCTGTTTCCACCGAAAAAGCTTTCAGGGGATCGCTTGCAACAGTTTGGCACCATTTTTGAGTGAATTGCAGAACGTCAGATTTTTGCTGAAATTGTGACCGCGCGGCTTAGGGATTTTTTCAAAAAAAGGTGTTCAGACGTCGAGGGCTAATTCTGTTTCCCATGAACAAAACCCATCTGTTTTCACCGAAAAACCTTTCAGGGGCTCGTTTGCATTAGTTTGGCACCATTTTTGAGTGAATTGCAGAACGTCATATTTTTGCTGAAATTGTGACCGCGCGGCTTAGGGATTTTTTCAAAAAAAGTTGTTCAGACGTCGAGGGCTAATTCTGTTTCCCATGATAAAAACCCACCTGTTTCCACCGAAAAAGCTTTCAGGGGATCACTTGCAGCAGTTTGGCACCATTTTTGAGTGAATTGCAGAACGTCAGATTTTTGCTGAAATTGTGACCGCGCGGCTTAGGGATTTTTTCAAAAAAACTTTTTCAGACGTCGAGGGCTAATTCTGTTTCCCATGATAAAAACCCATCTGTTTCCCCCCGAAAAAGCTTTCAGGGGATCGCTTGCAACAGTTTGGCACCATTTTTGAGTGAATTGCAGAACGTCAGATTTTTGCTGAAATTGTGACCGCGCGGCTTAGGGATTTTTTCAAAAAAAGTTGTTCAGACGTCGAGGGCTAATTCTGTTTCCCATGATAAAAACCCATCTGTTTTCACCGAAAATGCTTTCAGGGGATCGCTTGCAACAGTTTGGCACCATTTTTGAGTGAATTGCAGAACGTCAGATTTTTGCTGAAATTGTGACCGCGCGGCTTAGGGATTTTTTCAAAAAAAGTTGTTCAGACGTCGAGGGCTAATTCTGTTTCCCATGAACAAAACCCATCTGTTTTCACCGAAAAAGCTTTCAGGGGCTCGTTTGCATTAGTTTGGCACCATTTTTGAGTGAATTGCAGAACGTCATATTTTTGCTGAAATTGTGACCGCGCGGCTTAGGGATTTTTTCAAAAAAAGTTGTTCAGACGTCGAGGGCTAATTCTGTTTCCCATGATAAAAACCCACCTGTTTCCACCGAAAAAGCTTTCAGGGGATCACTTGCAGCAGTTTGGCAACATTTTTGAGTGAATTGCAGAACCTCAGATTTTTGCTGAAATTGTGACCGCGCGGCTTAGGGATTTTTTCAAAAAAACTTGTTCAGACGTCGAGCGCTAATTCTGTTTCCCATGATAAAAACCCATCTGTTTCCCCCCGAAAAAGCTTTCAGGGGATCGCTTGCAACAGTTTGGCACCATTTTTGAGTGAATTGCAGAACGTCAGATTTTTGCTGAAATTGTGACCGCGCGGCTTAGGGATTTTTTCAAAAAAAGTTGTTCAGACGTCGAGGGCTAATTCTGTTTCCCATGAACAAAACCCATCTGTTTTCACCGAAAAACCTTTCAGGGGCTCGTTTGCATTAGTTTGGCACCATTTTTGAGTGAATTGCAGAACGTCATATTTTTGCTGAAATTGTGACCGCGCGGCTTAGGGATTTTTTCAAAAAAAGTTGTTCAGACGTCGAGGGCTAATTCTGTTTCCCATGATAAAAACCCACCTGTTTCCACCGAAAAAGCTTTCAGGGGATCACTTGCAGCAGTTTGGCACCATTTTTGAGTGAATTGCAGAACGTCAGATTTTTGCTGAAATTGTGACCGCGCGGCTTAGGGATTTTTTCAAAAAAACTTTTTCAGACGTCGAGGGCTAATTCTGTTTCCCATGATAAAAACCCATCTGTTTCCCCCCGAAAAAGCTTTCAGGGGATCGCTTGCAACAGTTTGGCACCATTTTTGAGTGAATTGCAGAACGTCAGATTTTTGCTGAAATTGTGACCGCGCGGCTTAGGGATTTTTTCAAAAAAAGTTGTTCAGACGTCGAGGGCTAATTCTGTTTCCCATGATAAAAACCCATGTGTTTCCACCGAAAAAGCTTTCAGGGGATCGCTTGCAACAGTTTGGCACCATTTTTGAGTGAATTGAGGAACGTCAGATTTTTGCTGAAATTGTGACCGCGCGGCTTAGGGATTTTTTCAAAAAAAGTTGTTCAGACGTCGAGGGCTCATTCTGTTTCCCATGATAAAAACCCATCTGTTTCCACCGAAAAAGCTTTCAGGGGATCGCTTGCAACAGTTTGGCACCATTTTTGAGTGAATTGCAGAACGTCAGATTTTTGCTGAAATTGTGACCGCGCGGCTTAGGGATTTTTTCAAAAAAAGTTGTTCAGACGTCGAGGGCTCATTCTGTTTCCCATGATAAAAACCCATCTGTTTCCACCGAAAAAGCTTTCAGGGGATCGCTTGCAACAGTTTGGCACCATTTTTGAGTGAATTGCAGAACGTCAGATTTTTGCTGAAATTGTGACCGCGCGGCTTAGGGATTTTTTCAAAAAAAGGTGTTCAGACGTCGAGGGCTAATTCTGTTTCCCATGATCAAAACCCATCTGTTTCCACCGAAAAAGCTTTCAGGGGATCGCTTGCAACACTTTGGCACCATTTTTGAGTGAATTGCAGAACGTCAGATTTTTGCTGAAATTGTGACCGCGCGGCTTAGGGATTTTTTCAAAAAAAGTTGTTCAGACGTCAGGGGCTAATTCTGTTTCCCATGATCAAAACCCATCTGTTTTCACCGAAAAAGCTTTCAGGGGCTCGTTTCCATCAGTTTGGCACCATATTTGAGTGAATTGCAGAACGTCAGATTTTTGCTGAAATTGTGACCGCGCGGCTTAGAGATTTTTTCAAAAAAAGTTGTTCAGACGTCGAGGGCTAATTCTGTTTCCCATGATAAAAACCCATCTGTTTCCACCGAAAATGCTTTCAGGGGATCGCTTGCAACAGTTTGGCACCATTTTTGAGTGAATTGCAGAACGTCAGATTTTTGCTGAAATTGTGACCGCGCGGCTTAGGGATTTTTTCAAAAAAAGTTGTTCAGACGTCGAGGGCTAATTCTGTTTCCCATGAACAAAACCCATCTGTTTTCACCGAAAAAGCTTTCAGGGGCTCGTTTGCATTAGTTTGGCACCATTTTTGAGTGAATTGCAGAACGTCATATTTTTGCTGAAATTGTGACCGCGCGGCTTAGGGATTTTTTCAAAAAAAGTTGTTCAGACGTCGAGGGCTAATTCTGTTTCCCATGATAAAAACCCACCTGTTTCCACCGAAAAAGCTTTCAGGGGATCACTTGCAGCAGTTTGGCACCATTTTTGAGTGAATTGCAGAACCTCAGATTTTTGCTGAAATTGTGACCGCGCGGCTTAGGGATTTTTTCAAAAAAACTTGTTCAGACGTCGAGCGCTAATTCTGTTTCCCATGATAAAAACCCATCTGTTTCCCCCCGAAAAAGCTTTCAGGGGATCGCTTGCAACAGTTTGGCACCATTTTTGAGTGAATTGCAGAACGTCAGATTTTTGCTGAAATTGTGACCGCGCGGCTTAGGGATTTTTTCAAAAAAAGTTGTTCAGACGTCGAGGGCTAATTCTGTTTCCCATGATCAAAACCCATCTGTTTCCACCGAAAAAGCTTTCAGGGGATCGCTTGCAACAGTTTGGCACCATTTTTGAGTGAATTGCAGAACGTCAGATTTTTGCTGAAATTGTGACCGCGCGGCTTAGGGATTTTTTCAAAAAAAGGTGTTCAGACGTCGAGGGCTAATTCTGTTTCCCATGAACAAAACCCATCTGTTTTCACCGAAAAACCTTTCAGGGGCTCGTTTGCATTAGTTTGGCACCATTTTTGAGTGAATTGCAGAACGTCATATTTTTGCTGAAATTGTGACCGCGCGGCTTAGGGATTTTTTCAAAAAAAGTTGTTCAGACGTCGAGGGCTAATTCTGTTTCCCATGATAAAAACCCACCTGTTTCCACCGAAAAAGCTTTCAGGGGATCACTTGCAGCAGTTTGGCACCATTTTTGAGTGAATTGCAGAACGTCAGATTTTTGCTGAAATTGTGACCGCGCGGCTTAGGGATTTTTTCAAAAAAACTTTTTCAGACGTCGAGGGCTAATTCTGTTTCCCATGATAAAAACCCATCTGTTTCCCCCCGAAAAAGCTTTCAGGGGATCGCTTGCAACAGTTTGGCACCATTTTTGAGTGAATTGCAGAACGTCAGATTTTTGCTGAAATTGTGACCGCGCGGCTTAGGGATTTTTTCAAAAAAAGTTGTTCAGACGTCGAGGGCTAATTCTGTTTCCCATGATAAAAACCCATCTGTTTTCACCGAAAATGCTTTCAGGGGATCGCTTGCAACAGTTTGGCACCATTTTTGAGTGAATTGCAGAACGTCAGATTTTTGCTGAAATTGTGACCGCGCGGCTTAGGGATTTTTTCAAAAAAAGTTGTTCAGACGTCGAGGGCTAATTCTGTTTCCCATGAACAAAACCCATCTGTTTTCACCGAAAAAGCTTTCAGGGGCTCGTTTGCATTAGTTTGGCACCATTTTTGAGTGAATTGCAGAACGTCATATTTTTGCTGAAATTGTGACCGCGCGGCTTAGGGATTTTTTCAAAAAAAGTTGTTCAGACGTCGAGGGCTAATTCTGTTTCCCATGATAAAAACCCACCTGTTTCCACCGAAAAAGCTTTCAGGGGATCACTTGCAGCAGTTTGGCACCATTTTTGAGTGAATTGCAGAACCTCAGATTTTTGCTGAAATTGTGACCGCGCGGCTTAGGGATTTTTTCAAAAAAACTTGTTCAGACGTCGAGCGCTAATTCTGTTTCCCATGATAAAAACCCATCTGTTTCCCCCCGAAAAAGCTTTCAGGGGATCGCTTGCAACAGTTTGGCACCATTTTTGAGTGAATTGCAGAACGTCAGATTTTTGCTGAAATTGTGACCGCGCGGCTTAGGGATTTTTTCAAAAAAAGTTGTTCAGACGTCGAGGGCTAATTCTGTTTCCCATGATCAAAACCCATCTGTTTCCACCGAAAAAGCTTTCAGGGGATCGCTTGCAACAGTTTGGCACCATTTTTGAGTGAATTGCAGAACGTCAGATTTTTGCTGAAATTGTGACCGCGCGGCTTAGGGATTTTTTCAAAAAAAGGTGTTCAGACGTCGAGGGCTAATTCTGTTTCCCATGAACAAAACCCATCTGTTTTCACCGAAAAACCTTTCAGGGGCTCGTTTGCATTAGTTTGGCACCATTTTTGAGTGAATTGCAGAACGTCATATTTTTGCTGAAATTGTGACCGCGCGGCTTAGGGATTTTTTCAAAAAAAGTTGTTCAGACGTCGAGGGCTAATTCTGTTTCCCATGATAAAAACCCACCTGTTTCCACCGAAAAAGCTTTCAGGGGATCACTTGCAGCAGTTTGGCACCATTTTTGAGTGAATTGCAGAACGTCAGATTTTTGCTGAAATTGTGACCGCGCGGCTTAGGGATTTTTTCAAAAAAACTTTTTCAGACGTCGAGGGCTAATTCTGTTTCCCATGATAAAAACCCATCTGTTTCCCCCCGAAAAAGCTTTCAGGGGATCGCTTGCAACAGTTTGGCACCATTTTTGAGTGAATTGCAGAACGTCAGATTTTTGCTGAAATTGTGACCGCGCGGCTTAGGGATTTTTTCAAAAAAAGTTGTTCAGACGTCGAGGGCTAATTCTGTTTCCCATGATAAAAACCCATGTGTTTCCATCGAAAAAGCTTTCAGGGGATCGCTTGCAACAGTTTGGCACCATTTTTGAGTGAATTGAGGAACGTCAGATTTTTGCTGAAATTGTGACCGCGCGGCTTAGGGATTTTTTCAAAAAAAGTTGTTCAGACGTCGAGGGCTCATTCTGTTTCCCATGATAAAAACCCATCTGTTTCCACCGAAAAAGCTTTCAGGGGATCGCTTGCAACAGTTTGGCACCATTTTTGAGTGAATTGCAGAACGTCAGATTTTTGCTGAAATTGTGACCGCGCGGCTTAGGGATTTTTTCAAAAAAAGTTGTTCAGACGTCGAGGGCTCATTCTGTTTCCCATGATAAAAACCCATCTGTTTCCACCGAAAAAGCTTTCAGGGGATCGCTTGCAACAGTTTGGCACCATTTTTGAGTGAATTGCAGAACGTCAGATTTTTGCTGAAATTGTGACCGCGCGGCTTAGGGATTTTTTCAAAAAAAGGTGTTCAGACGTCGAGGGCTAATTCTGTTTCCCATGATCAAAACCCATCTGTTTCCACCGAAAAAGCTTTCAGGGGATCGCTTGCAACACTTTGGCACCATTTTTGAGTGAATTGCAGAACGTCAGATTTTTGCTGAAATTGTGACCGCGCGGCTTAGGGATTTTTTCAAAAAAAGTTGTTCAGACGTCAGGGGCTAATTCTGTTTCCCATGATCAAAACCCATCTGTTTTCACCGAAAAAGCTTTCAGGGGCTCGTTTCCATCAGTTTGGCACCATATTTGAGTGAATTGCAGAACGTCAGATTTTTGCTGAAATTGTGACCGCGCGGCTTAGAGATTTTTTCAAAAAAAGTTGTTCAGACGTCGAGGGCTAATTCTGTTTCCCATGATCAAAACCCATCTGTTTCCACCGAAAAAGCTTTCAGGGGATCGCTTGCAACAGTTTGGCACCATTTTTGAGTGAATTGCAGAACGTCATATTTTTGCTGAAATTGTGACCGCGCGGCTTAGGGATTTTTTCAAAAAAAGTTGTTCAGACGTCGAGGGCTAATTCTGTTTCCCATGATAAAAACCCACCTGTTTCCACCGAAAAAGCTTTCAGGGGATTGCTTGCAGCAGTTTGGCACCATTTTTGAGTGAATTGCAGAACGTCATATTTTTGCTGAAATTGTGACCGCGCGGCTTAGGGATTTTTTCAAAAAAACTTGTTCTGATGTCGAGGGCTAATTCTGTTTCCCATGATAAAAACCCATCTGTTTCCACCGAAAAAACTTTCAGGGGATCGCTTGCAGCAGTTTGGCACCATTTTTGAGTGAATTGCAGAACGTCATATTTTTGCTGAAATTGTGACCGCGCGGCTTAGGGATTTTTTCAAAAAAAGTTGTTCAGACGTCGAGGGCTAATTCTGTTTCCCATGATAAAAACCCATCTGTTTCCACCGAAAAAGCTTTCAGGGGATCGCTTGCAACAGTTTGGCACCATTTTTGAGTGAATTGCAGAACGTCAGATTTTTGCTGAAATTGTGACCGCGCGGCTTAGGGATTTTTTCAAAAAAAGGTGTTCAGACGTCGAGGGCTAATTCTGTTTCCCATGAACAAAACCCATCTGTTTTCACCGAAAAACCTTTCAGGGGCTCGTTTGCATTAGTTTGGCACCATTTTTGAGTGAATTGCAGAACGTCATATTTTTGCTGAAATTGTGACCGCGCGGCTTAGGGATTTTTTCAAAAAAAGTTGTTCAGACGTCGAGGGCTAATTCTGTTTCCCATGATAAAAACCCACCTGTTTCCACCGAAAAAGCTTTCAGGGGATCACTTGCAGCAGTTTGGCACCATTTTTGAGTGAATTGCAGAACGTCAGATTTTTGCTGAAATTGTGACCGCGCGGCTTAGGGATTTTTTCAAAAAAACTTTTTCAGACGTCGAGGGCTAATTCTGTTTCCCATGATAAAAACCCATCTGTTTCCCCCCGAAAAAGCTTTCAGGGGATCGCTTGCAACAGTTTGGCACCATTTTTGAGTGAATTGCAGAACGTCAGATTTTTGCTGAAATTGTGACCGCGCGGCTTAGGGATTTTTTCAAAAAAAGTTGTTCAGACGTCGAGGGCTAATTCTGTTTCCCATGATAAAAACCCATGTGTTTCCACCGAAAAAGCTTTCAGGGGATCGCTTGCAACAGTTTGGCACCATTTTTGAGTGAATTGAGGAACGTCAGATTTTTGCTGAAATTGTGACCGCGCGGCTTAGGGATTTTTTCAAAAAAAGTTGTTCAGACGTCGAGGGCTCATTCTGTTTCCCATGATAAAAACCCATCTGTTTCCACCGAAAAAGCTTTCAGGGGATCGCTTGCAACAGTTTGGCACCATTTTTGAGTGAATTGCAGAACGTCAGATTTTTGCTGAAATTGTGACCGCGCGGCTTAGGGATTTTTTCAAAAAAAGTTGTTCAGACGTCGAGGGCTCATTCTGTTTCCCATGATAAAAACCCATCTGTTTCCACCGAAAAAGCTTTCAGGGGATCGCTTGCAACAGTTTGGCACCATTTTTGAGTGAATTGCAGAACGTCAGATTTTTGCTGAAATTGTGACCGCGCGGCTTAGGGATTTTTTCAAAAAAAGGTGTTCAGACGTCGAGGGCTAATTCTGTTTCCCATGATCAAAACCCATCTGTTTCCACCGAAAAAGCTTTCAGGGGATCGCTTGCAACACTTTGGCACCATTTTTGAGTGAATTGCAGAACGTCAGATTTTTGCTGAAATTGTGACCGCGCGGCTTAGGGATTTTTTCAAAAAAAGTTGTTCAGACGTCAGGGGCTAATTCTGTTTCCCATGATCAAAACCCATCTGTTTTCACCGAAAAAGCTTTCAGGGGCTCGTTTCCATCAGTTTGGCACCATATTTGAGTGAATTGCAGAACGTCAGATTTTTGCTGAAATTGTGACCGCGCGGCTTAGAGATTTTTTCAAAAAAAGTTGTTCAGACGTCGAGGGCTAATTCTGTTTCCCATGATCAAAACCCATCTGTTTCCACCGAAAAAGCTTTCAGGGGATCGCTTGCAACAGTTTGGCACCATTTTTGAGTGAATTGCAGAACGTCAGATTTTTGCTGAAAATGTGACCGCGCGGCTTAGGGATTTTTTCAAAAAAAGTTGTTCAGACGTCGAGGGCTAAATCTGTTTCCCATGATAAAAACCCATCTGTTTCCACCGAAAAAGCTTTCAGGGGATCGCTTGCAACAGTTTGGCACCATTTTTGAGTGAATTGCAGAACGTCATATTTTTGCTGAAATTGTGACCGCGCGGCTTAGGGATTTTTTCAAAAAAAGTTGTTCAGACGTCGAGGGCTAATTCTGTTTCCCATGATAAAAACCCATCTGTTTCCACCGAAAAAGCTTTCAGGGGATCGCTTGCAACAGTTTGGCACCATATTTGAGTGAATTGCAGAACGTCAGATTTTTGCTGAAATTGTGACCGCGCGGCTTAGAGATTTTTTCAAAAAAAGTTGTTCAGACGTCGAGGGCTAATTCTGTTTCCCATGAACAAAACCCATCTGTTTTCACCGAAAAAGCTTTCAGGGGCTCGTTTGCATTAGTTTGGCACCATTTTTGAGTGAATTGCAGAACGTCATATTTTTGCTGAAATTGTGACCGCGCGGCTTAGGGATTTTTTCAAAAAAAGTTGTTCAGACGTCGAGGGCTAATTCTGTTTCCCATGATAAAAACCCACCTGTTTCCACCGAAAAAGCTTTCAGGGGATTGCTTGCAGCAGTTTGGCACCATTTTTGAGTGAATTGCAGAACGTCATATTTTTGCTGAAATTGTGACCGCGCGGCTTAGGGATTTTTTCAAAAAAACTTGTTCTGACGTCGAGGGCTAATTCTGTTTCCCATGATAAAAACCCATCTGTTTCCACCGAAAAAACTTTCAGGGGATCGCTTGCAGCAGTTTGGCACCATTTTTGAGTGAATTGCAGAACGTCATATTTTTGCTGAAATTGTGACCGCGCGGCTTAGGGATTTTTTCAAAAAAAGTTGTTCAGACGTCGAGGGCTAATTCTGTTTCCCATGATAAAAACCCATCTGTTTCCACCGAAAAAGCTTTCAGGGGATCGCTTGCAACAGTTTGGCACCATTTTTGAGTGAATTGCAGAACGTCAGATTTTTGCTGAAATTGTGACCGCGCGGCTTAGGGATTTTTTCAAAAAAAGGTGTTCAGACGTCGAGGGCTAATTCTGTTTCCCATGATCAAAACCCATCTGTTTCCACCGAAAAAGCTTTCAGGGGATCGCTTGCAACAGTTTGGCACCATTTTTGAGTGAATTGCAGAACGTCAGATTTTTGCTGAAATTGTGACCGCGCGGCTTAGGGATTTTTTCAAAAAAAGTTGTTCAGACGTCAAGGGCTAATTCTGTTTCCCATGATAAAAACCCACCTGTTTCCACCGAAAAAGCTTTCAGGGGCTCGTTTTCATCAGTTTGGCACCATATTTGAGTGAATTGCAGAACGTCAGATTTTTGCTGAAATTGTGACCGCGCGGCTTAGGGATTTTTTCAAAAAAAGTTGTTCAGACGTCGAGCGCTCATTCTGTTTCCCATATTAAAAACCCATCTGTTTTCCACCGAAAAAGCTTTCAGGGGATCGCTTGCAACAGTTTGGCACCATTTTTGAGTGAATTGCAGAACGTCAGATTTTTGCTGAAATTGTGACCGCGCGGCTTAGGGATTTTTTCAAAAAAGGTTGTTCAGACGTCGAGGGCTCATTCTGTTTCCCATGATAAAAACCCATCTGTTTCCACCGAAAAAGCTTTCAGGGGATCGCTTGCAACAGTTTGGCACCATTTTTGAGTGAATTGCAGAACGTCAGATTTTTGCTGAAATTGTGACCGCGCGGCTTAGGGATTTTTTCAAAAAAAGTTGTTCAGACGTCGAGGGCTCATTCTGTTTCCCATGATAAAAACCCATCTGTTTCCACCGAAAAAGCTTTCAGGGGATCGCTTGCAACAGTTTGGCACCATTTTTGAGTGAATTGCAGAACGTCAGATTTTTGCTGAAATTGTGACCGCGCGGCTTAGGGATTTTTTCAAAAAAAGGTGTTCAGACGTCGAGGGCTAATTCTGTTTCCCATGATCAAAACCCATCTGTTTCCACCGAAAAAGCTTTCAGGGGATCGCTTGCAACACTTTGGCACCATTTTTGAGTGAATTGCAGAACGTCAGATTTTTGCTGAAATTGTGACCGCGCGGCTTAGGGATTTTTTCAAAAAAAGTTGTTCAGACGTCAGGGGCTAATTCTGTTTCCCATGATCAAAACCCATCTGTTTTCACCGAAAAAGCTTTCAGGGGCTCGTTTCCATCAGTTTGGCACCATATTTGAGTGAATTGCAGAACGTCAGATTTTTGCTGAAATTGTGACCGCGCGGCTTAGAGATTTTTTCAAAAAAAGTTGTTCAGACGTCGAGGGCTAATTCTGTTTCCCATGATCAAAACCCATCTGTTTCCACCGAAAAAGCTTTCAGGGGATCGCTTGCAACAGTTTGGCACCATTTTTGAGTGAATTGCAGAACGTCAGATTTTTGCTGAAAATGTGACCGCGCGGCTTAGGGATTTTTTCAAAAAAAGTTGTTCAGACGTCGAGGGCTAAATCTGTTTCCCATGATAAAAACCCATCTGTTTCCACCGAAAAAGCTTTCAGGGGATCGCTTGCAACAGTTTGGCACCATTTTTGAGTGAATTGCAGAACGTCATATTTTTGCTGAAATTGTGACCGCGCGGCTTAGGGATTTTTTCAAAAAAAGTTGTTCAGACGTCGAGGGCTAATTCTGTTTCCCATGATAAAAACCCATCTGTTTCCACCGAAAAAGCTTTCAGGGGATCGCTTGCAACAGTTTGGCACCATATTTGAGTGAATTGCAGAACGTCAGATTTTTGCTGAAATTGTGACCGCGCGGCTTAGAGATTTTTTCAAAAAAAGTTGTTCAGACGTCGAGGGCTAATTCTGTTTCCCATGAACAAAACCCATCTGTTTTCACCGAAAAAGCTTTCAGGGGCTCGTTTGCATTAGTTTGGCACCATTTTTGAGTGAATTGCAGAACGTCATATTTTTGCTGAAATTGTGACCGCGCGGCTTAGGGATTTTTTCAAAAAAAGTTGTTCAGACGTCGAGGGCTAATTCTGTTTCCCATGATAAAAACCCACCTGTTTCCACCGAAAAAGCTTTCAGGGGATTGCTTGCAGCAGTTTGGCACCATTTTTGAGTGAATTGCAGAACGTCATATTTTTGCTGAAATTGTGACCGCGCGGCTTAGGGATTTTTTCAAAAAAACTTGTTCTGACGTCGAGGGCTAATTCTGTTTCCCATGATAAAAACCCATCTGTTTCCACCGAAAAAACTTTCAGGGGATCGCTTGCAGCAGTTTGGCACCATTTTTGAGTGAATTGCAGAACGTCATATTTTTGCTGAAATTGTGACCGCGCGGCTTAGGGATTTTTTCAAAAAAAGTTGTTCAGACGTCGAGGGCTAATTCTGTTTCCCATGATAAAAACCCATCTGTTTCCACCGAAAAAGCTTTCAGGGGATCGCTTGCAACAGTTTGGCACCATTTTTGAGTGAATTGCAGAACGTCAGATTTTTGCTGAAATTGTGACCGCGCGGCTTAGGGATTTTTTCAAAAAAAGGTGTTCAGACGTCGAGGGCTAATTCTGTTTCCCATGATCAAAACCCATCTGTTTCCACCGAAAAAGCTTTCAGGGGATCGCTTGCAACAGTTTGGCACCATTTTTGAGTGAATTGCAGAACGTCAGATTTTTGCTGAAATTGTGACCGCGCGGCTTAGGGATTTTTTCAAAAAAAGTTGTTCAGACGTCAAGGGCTAATTCTGTTTCCCATGATAAAAACCCACCTGTTTCCACCGAAAAAGCTTTCAGGGGCTCGTTTTCATCAGTTTGGCACCATATTTGAGTGAATTGCAGAACGTCAGATTTTTGCTGAAATTGTGACCGCGCGGCTTAGGGATTTTTTCAAAAAAAGTTGTTCAGACGTCGAGCGCTCATTCTGTTTCCCATATTAAAAACCCATCTGTTTTCCACCGAAAAAGCTTTCAGGGGATCGCTTGCAACAGTTTGGCACCATTTTTGAGTGAATTGCAGAACGTCAGATTTTTGCTGAAATTGTGACCGCGCGGCTTAGGGATTTTTTCAAAAAAGGTTGTTCGGACGTCGAGGGCTAATTCTGTTTCCCATGATAAAAACCCATCTGTTTTCACCGAAAAAGCTTTCAGGGGCTCGTTTGCATCAGTTTGGCACCATATTTGAGTGAATTGCAGAAGGTCAGATTTTTGCTGAAATTGTGACCGCGCGGCTTAGAGATTTTTTCAAAAAAAGTTGTTCAGACGTCGAGGGCTAATTCTGTTTCCCATGAACAAAACCCATCTGTTTTCACCGAAAAAGCTTTCAGGGGCTCGTTTGCATCAGTTTGGCACCATTTTTGAGTGAATTGCAGAACGTCATATTTTTGCTGAAATTGTGACCGCGCGGCTTAGGGATTTTTTAAAAAAAAGTTGTTCAGACGTCGAGGGCTAATTCTGTTTCCCATGATAAAAACCCACCTGTTTCCACCGAAAAAGCTTTCAGGGGATCGCTTGCAGCAGTTTGGCACCATTTTTGAGTGAATTGCAGAACGTCAGATTTTTGCTGAAATTGTGACCGCGCGGCTTAGGGATTTTTTCAAAAAAAGTTGTTCAGACGTCAAGGGCTAATTCTGTTTCCCATGATAAAAACCCATCTGTTTCCACCGAAAATGCTTTCAGGGGATCGCTTGCAACAGTTTGGCACCATTTTTGAGTGAATTGCAGAACGTCAGATTTTTGCTGAAATTGTGACCGCGCGGCTTAGGGATTTTTTCAAAAAAAGTTGTTCAGACGTTGAGGGCTAATTCTGTTTCCCATGAACAAAACCCATCTGTTTTCACCGAAAAAGCTTTCAGGGGCTCGTTTGCATTAGTTTGGCACCATTTTTGAGTGAATTGCAGAACGTCATATTTTTGCTGAAATTGTGACCGCGCGGCTTAGGGATTTTTTCAAAAAAAGTTGTTCAGACGTCGAGGGCTAATTCTGTTTCCCATGATAAAAACCCACCTGTTTCCACCGAAAAAGCTTTCAGGGGATCACTTGCAGCAGTTTGGCACCATTTTTGAGTGAATTGCAGAACGTCATATTTTTGCTGAAATTGTGACCGCGCGGCTTAGGGATTTTTTCAAAAAAACTTGTTCAGACGTCGAGGGCTAATTCTGTTTCCCATGATAAAAACCCATCTGTTTCCCCCCGAAAAAGCTTTCAGGGGATCGCTTGCAACAGTTTGGCACCATTTTTGAGTGAATTGCAGAACGTCAGATTTTTGCTGAAATTGTGACCGCGCGGCTTAGGGATTTTTTCAAAAAAAGTTGTTCAGACGTCGAGGGCTAATTCTGTTTCCCATGATAAAAACCCACCTGTTTCCACCGAAAAAGCTTTCAGGGGATCACTTGCAGCAGTTTGGCACCATTTTTGAGTGAATTGCAGAACGTCATATTTTTGCTGAAATTGTGACCGCGCGGCTTAGGGATTTTTTCAAAAAAACTTGTTCAGACGTCGAGGGCTAATTCTGTTTCCCATGATAAAAACCCATCTGTTTCCCCCCGAAAAAGCTTTCAGGGGATCGCCTGCAACAGTTTGGCACCATTTTTGAGTGAATTGCAGAACGTCAGATTTTTGCTGAAATTGTGACCGCGCGGCTTAGGGATTTTTTCAAAAAAAGTTGTTCAGACGTCAAGGGCTAATTCTGTTTCCCATGATAAAAACCCATCTGTTTCCACCGAAAATGCTTTCAGGGGATCGCTTGCAACAGTTTGGCACCATTTTTGAGTGAATTGCAGAACGTCAGATTTTTGCTGAAATTGTGACCGCGCGGCTTAGGGATTTTTTCAAAAAAAGTTGTTCAGACGTTGAGGGCTAATTCTGTTTCCCATGAACAAAACCCATCTGTTTTCACCGAAAAAGCTTTCAGGGGCTCGTTTGCATTAGTTTGGCACCATTTTTGAGTGAATTGCAGAACGTCATATTTTTGCTGAAATTGTGACCGCGCGGCTTAGGGATTTTTTCAAAAAAAGTTGTTCAGACGTCGAGGGCTAATTCTGTTTCCCATGATAAAAACCCACCTGTTTCCACCGAAAAAGCTTTCAGGGGATCACTTGCAGCAGTTTGGCACCATTTTTGAGTGAATTGCAGAACGTCATATTTTTGCTGAAATTGTGACCGCGCGGCTTAGGGATTTTTTCAAAAAAACTTGTTCAGACGTCGAGGGCTAATTCTGTTTCCCATGATAAAAACCCATCTGTTTCCCCCCGAAAAAGCTTTCAGGGGATCGCTTGCAACAGTTTGGCACCATTTTTGAGTGAATTGCAGAACGTCAGATTTTTGCTGAAATTGTGACCGCGCGGCTTAGGGATTTTTTCAAAAAAAGTTGTTCAGACGTCGAGGGCTAATTCTGTTTCCCATGATAAAAACCCACCTGTTTCCACCGAAAAAGCTTTCAGGGGATCACTTGCAGCAGTTTGGCACCATTTTTGAGTGAATTGCAGAACGTCATATTTTTGCTGAAATTGTGACCGCGCGGCTTAGGGATTTTTTCAAAAAAACTTGTTCAGACGTCGAGGGCTAATTCTGTTTCCCATGATAAAAACCCATCTGTTTCCCCCCGAAAAAGCTTTCAGGGGATCGCCTGCAACAGTTTGGCACCATTTTTGAGTGAATTGCAGAACGTCAGATTTTTGCTGAAATTGTGACCGCGCGGCTTAGGGATTTTTTCAAAAAAAGTTGTTCAGACGTCGAGGGCTAATTCTGTTTCCCATGATAAAAACCCATCTGTTTCCACCGAAAAAGCTTTCAGGGGATCGCTTGCAACAGTTTGGCACCATATTTGAGTGAATTGCAGAACGTCAGATTTTTGCTGAAATTGTGACCGCGCGGCTTAGAGATTTTTTCAAAAAAAGTTGTTCAGACGTCGAGGGCTAATTCTGTTTCCCATGAACAAAACCCATCTGTTTTCACCGAAAAAGCTTTCAGGGGCTCGTTTGCATTAGTTTGGCACCATTTTTGAGTGAATTGCAGAACGTCATATTTTTGCTGAAATTGTGACCGCGCGGCTTAGGGATTTTTTCAAAAAAAGTTGTTCAGACGTCGAGGGCTAATTCTGTTTCCCATGATAAAAACCCACCTGTTTCCACCGAAAAAGCTTTCAGGGGATTGCTTGCAGCAGTTTGGCACCATTTTTGAGTGAATTGCAGAACGTCATATTTTTGCTGAAATTGTGACCGCGCGGCTTAGGGATTTTTTCAAAAAAACTTGTTCTGACGTCGAGGGCTAATTCTGTTTCCCATGATAAAAACCCATCTGTTTCCACCGAAAAAACTTTCAGGGGATCGCTTGCAGCAGTTTGGCACCATTTTTGAGTGAATTGCAGAACGTCATATTTTTGCTGAAATTGTGACCGCGCGGCTTAGGGATTTTTTCAAAAAAAGTTGTTCAGACGTCGAGGGCTAATTCTGTTTCCCATGATAAAAACCCATCTGTTTCCACCGAAAAAGCTTTCAGGGGATCGCTTGCAACAGTTTGGCACCATTTTTGAGTGAATTGCAGAACGTCAGATTTTTGCTGAAATTGTGACCGCGCGGCTTAGGGATTTTTTCAAAAAAAGGTGTTCAGACGTCGAGGGCTAATTCTGTTTCCCATGATAAAAACCCATCTGTTTCCACCGAAAAAGCTTTCAGGGGATCGCTTGCAACAGTTTGGCACCATTTTTGAGTGAATTGCAGAACGTCAGATTTTTGCTGAAATTGTGACCGCGCGGCTTAGGGATTTTTTCAAAAAAAGTTGTTCAGACGTCAAGGGCTAATTCTGTTTCCCATGATAAAAACCCACCTGTTTCCACCGAAAAAGCTTTCAGGGGCTCGTTTTCATCAGTTTGGCACCATATTTGAGTGAATTGCAGAACGTCAGATTTTTGCTGAAATTGTGACCGCGCGGCTTAGGGATTTTTTCAAAAAAAGTTGTTCAGACGTCGAGCGCTCATTCTGTTTCCCATATTAAAAACCCATCTGTTTTCCACCGAAAAAGCTTTCAGGGGATCGCTTGCAACAGTTTGGCACCATTTTTGAGTGAATTGCAGAACGTCAGATTTTTGCTGAAATTGTGACCGCGCGGCTTAGGGATTTTTTCAAAAAAGGTTGTTCGGACGTGGAGGGCTAATTCTGTTTCCCATGATAAAAACCCATCTGTTTTCACCGAAAAAGCTTTCAGGGGCTCGTTTGCATCAGTTTGGCACCATATTTGAGTGAATTGCAGAAGGTCAGATTTTTGCTGAAATTGTGACCGCGCGGCTTAGAGATTTTTTCAAAAAAAGTTGTTCAGACGTCGAGGGCTAATTCTGTTTCCCATGAACAAAACCCATCTGTTTTCACCGAAAAAGCTTTCAGGGGCTCGTTTGCATCAGTTTGGCACCATTTTTGAGTGAATTGCAGAACGTCATATTTTTGCTGAAATTGTGACCGCGCGGCTTAGGGATTTTTTAAAAAAAAGTTGTTCAGACGTCGAGGGCTAATTCTGTTTCCCATGATAAAAACCCACCTGTTTCCACCGAAAAAGCTTTCAGGGGATCGCTTGCAGCAGTTTGGCACCATTTTTGAGTGAATTGCAGAACGTCAGATTTTTGCTGAAATTGTGACCGCGCGGCTTAGGGATTTTTTCAAAAAAAGTTGTTCAGACGTCAAGGGCTAATTCTGTTTCCCATGATAAAAACCCATCTGTTTCCACCGAAAATGCTTTCAGGGGATCGCTTGCAACAGTTTGGCACCATTTTTGAGTGAATTGCAGAACGTCAGATTTTTGCTGAAATTGTGACCGCGCGGCTTAGGGATTTTTTCAAAAAAAGTTGTTCAGACGTCGAGGGCTAATTCTGTTTCCCATGAACAAAACCCATCTGTTTTCACCGAAAAAGCTTTCAGGGGCTCGTTTGCATTAGTTTGGCACCATTTTTGATTGAATTGCAGAACGTCATATTTTTGCTGAAATTGTGACCGCGCGGCTTAGGGATTTTTTCAAAAAAACTTGTTCAGACGTCGAGGGCTAATTCTGTTTCCCATGATAAAAACCCATCTGTTTCCCCCCGAAAAAGCTTTCAGGGGATCGCTTGCAACAGTTTGGCACCATTTTTGAGTGAATTGCAGAACGTCAGATTTGTGCTGAAATTGTGACCGCGCGGCTTAGGGATTTTTTCAAAAAAAGTTGTTCAGACGTCGAGGGCTAATTCTGTTTCCCATGATAAAAACCCACCTGTTTCCACCGAAAAAGCTTTCAGGGGATCACTTGCAGCAGTTTGGCACCATTTTTGAGTGAATTGCAGAACGTCATATTTTTGCTGAAATTGTGACCGCGCGGCTTAGGGATTTTTTCAAAAAAACTTGTTCAGACGTCGAGGGCTAATTCTGTTTCCCATGATAAAAACCCATCTGTTTCCCCCCGAAAAAGCTTTCAGGGGATCGCCTGCAACAGTTTGGCACCATTTTTGAGTGAATTGCAGAACGTCAGATTTTTGCTGAAATTGTGACCGCGCGGCTTAGGGATTTTTTCAAAAAAAGTTGTTCAGACGTCGAGGGCTAATTCTGTTTCCCATGATAAAAACCCATCTGTTTCCACCGAAAAAGCTTTCAGGGGATCGCTTGCAACAGTTTGGCACCATATTTGAGTGAATTGCAGAACGTCAGATTTTTGCTGAAATTGTGACCGCGCGGCTTAGAGATTTTTTCAAAAAAAGTTGTTCAGACGTCGAGGGCTAATTCTGTTTCCCATGAACAAAACCCATCTGTTTTCACCGAAAAAGCTTTCAGGGGCTCGTTTGCATTAGTTTGGCACCATTTTTGAGTGAATTGCAGAACGTCATATTTTTGCTGAAATTGTGACCGCGCGGCTTAGGGATTTTTTCAAAAAAAGTTGTTCAGACGTCGAGGGCTAATTCTGTTTCCCATGATAAAAACCCACCTGTTTCCACCGAAAAAGCTTTCAGGGGATTGCTTGCAGCAGTTTGGCACCATTTTTGAGTGAATTGCAGAACGTCATATTTTTGCTGAAATTGTGACCGCGCGGCTTAGGGATTTTTTCAAAAAAACTTGTTCTGACGTCGAGGGCTAATTCTGTTTCCCATGATAAAAACCCATCTGTTTCCACCGAAAAAACTTTCAGGGGATCGCTTGCAGCAGTTTGGCACCATTTTTGAGTGAATTGCAGAACGTCATATTTTTGCTGAAATTGTGACCGCGCGGCTTAGGGATTTTTTCAAAAAAAGTTGTTCAGACGTCGAGGGCTAATTCTGTTTCCCATGATAAAAACCCATCTGTTTCCACCGAAAAAGCTTTCAGGGGATCGCTTGCAACAGTTTGGCACCATTTTTGAGTGAATTGCAGAACGTCAGATTTTTGCTGAAATTGTGACCGCGCGGCTTAGGGATTTTTTCAAAAAAAGGTGTTCAGACGTCGAGGGCTAATTCTGTTTCCCATGATAAAAACCCATCTGTTTCCACCGAAAAAGCTTTCAGGGGATCGCTTGCAACAGTTTGGCACCATTTTTGAGTGAATTGCAGAACGTCAGATTTTTGCTGAAATTGTGACCGCGCGGCTTAGGGATTTTTTCAAAAAAAGTTGTTCAGACGTCAAGGGCTAATTCTGTTTCCCATGATAAAAACCCACCTGTTTCCACCGAAAAAGCTTTCAGGGGCTCGTTTTCATCAGTTTGGCACCATATTTGAGTGAATTGCAGAACGTCAGATTTTTGCTGAAATTGTGACCGCGCGGCTTAGGGATTTTTTCAAAAAAAGTTGTTCAGACGTCGAGCGCTCATTCTGTTTCCCATATTAAAAACCCATCTGTTTTCCACCGAAAAAGCTTTCAGGGGATCGCTTGCAACAGTTTGGCACCATTTTTGAGTGAATTGCAGAACGTCAGATTTTTGCTGAAATTGTGACCGCGCGGCTTAGGGATTTTTTCAAAAAAGGTTGTTCGGACGTCGAGGGCTAATTCTGTTTCCCATGATAAAAACCCATCTGTTTTCACCGAAAAAGCTTTCAGGGGCTCGTTTGCATCAGTTTGGCACCATATTTGAGTGAATTGCAGAAGGTCAGATTTTTGCTGAAATTGTGACCGCGCGGCTTAGAGATTTTTTCAAAAAAAGTTGTTCAGACGTCGAGGGCTAATTCTGTTTCCCATGAACAAAACCCATCTGTTTTCACCGAAAAAGCTTTCAGGGGCTCGTTTGCATCAGTTTGGCACCATTTTTGAGTGAATTGCAG